>NW_007248164.1:90383-143959 GCF_000164805.1 Carlito syrichta
AAAAAAAAAAAGAATCTACAAAAATACAAAATAAAAAAATTAGACAGGTATGGAGGATTTCTTAAGCTCAGAAATTCAAGGCCAACCTTAGCAGCATAGTGAGATCTCATCTCTACAAAATATTAAAAATTAGCCAGGCGTGGTGGCATACACCTGTAGTCCCAGTTACTCAAAAGGCTGAGGGGGAAGGATTGCCTGAGCCCAGAAAGTCAAGACACCATGGGCCATGAGCATGCCACTGCATTCCAGTCTGGGCAACAGAGTGAGACTCTAAACAAACAAACAAACAATGTATAACAGAGGCAGGCCCGTGATGCAAATAAACTCAGCAAGAGAAGAAAGTCAGTCAGGGATGAAGTTCTCAGAGGAAGTCTTGTCTTGAAGGTCGGTTTTGAGCTGGGCCTTATGGGTAGGAGATTTCTGCATAGATGGAAAAGAGATAAGAGAACCTATCCAGTGAGGAGGTGATTACAAGATAAGACAGGGCTGAGAGTTAGGGTTGAGAAAGAACTTGACACTGCAGAATTAAACAAACCTCTTTACACAGATGAGGACATTCAGGCCACTGAAGGGGTCGAGCCAAAAGGAAACAGCTTGATCACCCTAAGGCTTAGTTCTAGAGTCATCCAACACCCAGTGGATTCCCCATTCTAACTGCACCAGATTTTAGGCAAGAACACAAGTTGTGATTGTTGTATTTTTTAAAAATTAGCCTTTTCTCTATTCAGGAAGGGCAGTGGTAAGAAATGCCTCTCAAAATTCAGCATGAACTCTACCTGTTAGGTGATGTCCCAGCACAAGTCAAATAAGATCTTCTGTTTTTAAATGTCACTTGATGTGCTTAAAATATAACGATATAAAAATTACAAATATTGGCTGAGTGCGGTGGCTCACGCCTGTAATTCCAGCACTTTGGGAGGCCAAGGCAGAAGGACTGCTTGAGGCTGGGAGTTCAGGACCAGACTGGGCAATATATGGAGACCCTGTCTCTACAGAAAAAAAAAAAATTACAAATATATTGGCTCCCTAGTGGGGAAAAAAGTTTTCTTGGAAGAACAGCAAATAATTTGAATAAGTTTCTGCAATGCCTTTCCCTGGCGGTCATAAACATTTACTCTTGGCATCCTGATTCAACCACATATTATTGCTTAATTAAAAGTGCTTCTTTTAATAGATCAATAGACTTGCTTTTAGGAGCTGCCATAATAACACCTATGCTTTTTTATTCAAAGTGGTAAGAGGTAGGCAGGAGAGATGACACACACAGGCTCGATAAAGTTTGAGCTGAACTGAGCATGATGTGACATGCCATTCTGTGTCTGGGTGCACGTAACACAAATCACAGCTCTTTGAAACAGAAAGAAAGATCCGAGCCAATTCAAACTAATGACCTGGCTCTTGTCTCTGAAGTGGGTGGAGGCTGACATGAAACCTTTTCATGCTGCTCCCAAGCAGAGCGAACTCCTGAGTTCTCGGCCTTTCTGAATCGCAGCCAAAGGGCTTGGCAAAGGCCAACCTAGGGGTATTAGGAAGCAGCACAGAAGGAGTGAGATGGCATAGCTTTTCTGTGCCCTGCAAACCTCAGTCCCGTTCTTTCTTCCCTTTTATACACACTGGTCTGTGTTTCTCCTTTCGGATTTTCTGTTCTCCTCTTTGATGAAACATTTGTTGCAGAAGAGTCGTTCTTCACCTTTGACTGAGACGCAAACCATTCTGAAATCAGATCCACATTAGGGACGCTCAGAAATATGAGCATAAACTCAAAAACTTGTAGGAGTTTTCAGAAGGTCCACAAATTCTTTGAAACTCGTGTAGGCCCCAGAGAAAGAAGTTCCAAATGTCTCTAATGAATTGAACAAGAAAATAAGGACATTTAAAGTTTTGTTTTTTGGGTTTTTTTTTTTTTTTTTTGAGTCAAGGTATCTTTTGGACACGCAGGTTGGAGTGCAGTGCCATGATCACGGTTCACCACAGCCTCGACCTTCTGGGATCAGGCTATCCTTTGACCTCAGCCTTCGACATAGTTGTGGCTACAAGTATACCACCATGTCTGGCTAGTTTTAAATTCTTTTTGTAGAGACAAGGTCGCGCTATGTTGCCTAGGCTGGTCTCCAACTCCTGGGCTCAGGCAATGCTCCTGCCTTGGCCTCCCAAAGTGCTGGGATTATAGGTGTCCGGTGGACATTTAAAGTTAATTTAGAAATATATTAAATCTGAGAGCCATTTTGTCTGTGATCAATAGTTTAAACAGAGTAGTAAGTTCATAACTACGTGGTTGGTCAGTATGCCAAGCTTTGCTTCTCCTGAATTTTATACTGATTCTGGAGAAAGTCTTATCCTCAATTTTGGTCAGTGACCATAAAAAAGTTTATTCTGAGGCATGCCCACATTTGCCCTGCCCTGATAGCCATTGTGGGCTGTAAAGAAAAAAAAGAAAAGGAGAGCATGTTGTTCTAGATAGGACTTGCTTACTCACTGAAAGCAGGTTTTCTGGAGGAAGTTTTTGATTTTTTTATTATCTTTTTAATCTATCATTCTTAATGTAAGTTTTTCTGGTTGAATCGTAAACTCAAAGTGAAATTCAAGTGTTGTTCTAGTTTCTCAGTATATAAAACCGTTGTCCCCTTTGCCTTATGCCTATGCAGGCTGGGTGCAGTAGTTCAGACCTATAATCCCAGCATTTTGGGATGTCAAGGTGAGAGGTGAGAAGATCACTTTTGCCCAGGAGTTCGAGATCGGCCCTGGAAACAGCAATCTCATCTCTTTTTTTTTTTTGAGTTGGAGTCTCACTCAGTAGCCCAGACTGGAGTGCAGTGGCTGCTCCCGGCCACCGCAGCCTCGACCTGCTGGGCTCTGGCGATCCTTCCGCCTCAGCCTTCCAAGTAGCCGGAATTACAAGCGTGCATTACCACCCCCGGCTGATTTTTTGATTTATTGTAGAGATGAGGTCTCGCTGCCCAGGTGGGTCTCGAACCCGCCGGCTCAGGCAATCCATTCACTTCAGCCTCCCAAAGGCGCGGGATTACAGGCTGAGCCACCGAGCCCGGCAAATCTCATCTCTTAAAAAAAAAGTTAAAAATATGCTGTAAGCAACAAAACTCTTAGCTTCACAGGAAAAATAGGTTGCCAGGGTGCTCTTACCTGTCAGAGACACAACCCTATGCGAGACCGAATGATCTCGTGATTGTGCAGACCTTGCTTCTGTGATTTTACTTGAGCGAAACAACACTGGCCACTCAGTAAAATAAACCATGCTGCAGGAAAGCCAGCCTCAATCACGGAGACCAGCCCATGGTCAAATGCAGAGCAATGTCCGCTGGCCTCACTGACCCATGTGTCAGTTCCCATTGATCCCAGGCCACCGTTCTAAGACAAATCGCTACGAGTGATCTATGTGCTGAGTACCTTGACACACATACTCAATCTTCACATCTCTCCACCAAGGTAGGCAGTGTTATTCTGCCTATTATACAGATGAGAAAACTGAGGCTTAGAGAGGCTACATAGCATCCTCGAGGTTCTGCATCAGTGAGTGAGGTCATAGGATTTGGAGCGTTGTCAGCTGTCACTGCACCGCATTCCCGTGCCCCACTGTCTGGTCCTGATGGAGGACTTTAGTCACAGGAGCTGACAAACTTTCAGTGGCTCAACCTGAAGGCTGGAGTGGCTGGGTCCGCGTCTTGTCTTTTGGTCAATGCAGAGCCACGGTTAGGAGGGGAGGGGCAGGACGATTCTTGTGGACCTATGTCAGTTCTAATGTCATTTAAAAACGGAATGTTTTGAGTGGCCCAAGGACTGCTTTAATTCACTATTTGTGCTCTTTATGGGAAATCTATATAATCCATAAGGTCTGGCAAATAAGTACATGGTCTTCCCATTGATTAGTCTAGTTTTGAACTGAGAATGTATCATCTCAAAAAAAATTTTTTTGAAACAAGGAGAAATTCCAAAAATAGCATAGAGTATGTTACACAAAAGTCAAGATTAAAATATGAGGAAAATAATACATTCATCCTTGTCCTATGTAAGATCCCAGGCCCGATATTTTTTTATTCCTTTTAATAACCCACTCTGATGGTTTCTGCGACTTTCTTTGTTGACAACTATCACACACACACACACACACACACACACACACCAGTAAAGGGTTTTTTTTGGTTTTGTTTTGAATTGGAGTCTTACTCTGTTGCCCAGGCTGGAGTGCAGTAGCACACTCACAGCCACCACATCCTTGACTCGCTGGGCTCAGGCTATCCTTCCACCTCAGCCTCCCAAATAGATGGAACTACATGTGTACACCACCATGCCCAGCTTATTTTTTTATTTATTGTAGAGAAAGTTCTCGCCAAGTTGCCCAAGCTGGTCTCGAGCCCCTGCAGTAAAAGATTTTTAAACAAATAATAAAAATAACTGGGTGTGGTGTCTCACACCCCTAATCCCAGCACTTTGTGAGGCTGAGATAGGAGGATTGCTTGAGCCTAGGAGTTTGAGACCAGCCTAAAAAGAGACTTCACCTCTAAAAAAAAAAAAGAAAAAATAGGGCAGCCCCTTCGGGTCCCCTTGCACTGTGGGAGCTTTTCTGTCCTCTCAATAAATCCTGCTTTCTCAAAAAAAAAAAGTAAAAATTAATAAATAAATAATTTTTTTTTTTTTTTTAGAAAATAGGATTTATCGAGAAGACAGAAAAGCTCCCAAAGCAGGAGAGGACCTGAAGGGGTTGCCTAAAAAATATTTTTTTGATGGTGGGTGCATGGTGGCGTGTGCCTGTAGCCTCATATCCTGGAGACTGAAATAGAAGGGTCACTTGAGCCCAAAAGGTTGAGGCTGCAATGAGTCATGATTGTGCCACTGTGCTACAGCACTCCAGCCTGGGCATGAGAGTGAGACCCTGACTCAAGGCCATAATCATAACCATAATAGTAATAAAACCTCTTGTATCTGTAGAATTTTTTTCTCATGGAACTGCAACATCACTTTTCTTTCTTTTTTTTTTTAGTTAGAGTCTCACTCTGTCGCCCAGGCTCACGGTCACCACAGCCTCGACCTGCTGGGCTCAGGCTATCCTTCCACCTCAGTCTTCCAAGTAGCTGGAACTACAGATGTGCACTACCCCACCTGGCTAATTTTTTATTTATTGTAGAGACGAGGTCTTACCAATTTGCTTGGGCTGGTCTCAAACCCACGGGCTCAGGCAATTCACTTACCTTAAGTCTCCCAAAGTGCTGGGATTATAGGCTGAATCACCAAGCCCGGCCCACATAGCTTTTCTATGCCCATTCCCTTTAGAACTACCCTGTGAGAGAACAGCTTTACGGAAGTAGAGGGCACAATTCTAATTTATCTTGAACTTGAAGAGAAACCAAATATGGAGACAAAATAATTTTTCAATGAAACTGGACATTGCTTAAAGGTACATCGCTCACAGCGTGTGTGTTTGTGTGTGTGTGTGTGTGTGTGTGTGTGTGTGTGTGTGTGTGTGTGCGCGCGCGCGCGCACATGCATGTATTCACAGTGAACTGACAGGGAGTGGTTACCATGAGGAATTATAGTTTGTTGATTGACATAGATCATTCCATAAAGTAAATTAGTTGAGCAAGATTAAATATTCATGGAAGAAGTAATTTTTATAATTACATCTGTAAAATCTCATTTTAAATCCCACACATGAAATGTGCACCTTTTGTTAGTATTGTGCTGGGCACATTTTTCTCCTACACGGATGTCGGATCACACACACAAATCTGCTTTTTTCATGATAGGTGGAATTGCCTTCAGATTGTCTGACAAGGTAAAGGAAGGCTTTTAAAGTTGTTATTTACTAAAATGAAACTTCACTGAGTTTTTATTTGAAAAAAAAAAGTCCATTTAAATGTAAGTGCCATTATGGAAATAAATGTAAATAAGTTTTGCTTGTTTCATTCTTCACTTCTAAATTAAGGTCTTTTAGTATGAACTGGTTCCACTATCACCACTCTCAGCATAAATAAAAGTGTTATAAAAATGAGTCCTGGCCAGGCGCGGTGGCTCAAGTCTGTAACTCCAGCACTTTGGGAAGTCGAGGCAAGAGGATTGCCTGAGCCCGCGGGTTCGAGACCCGCCTGGACAACATGATGAGACCTCATCTCCACAATAACTCAAAAAATTAGCCAGGCATGGTAGTGTGCACCCGTAGTTCCAGCTACTTGGAAGGCTGAGGTGGAAGGATCACAGGAGCCCAGTAGGTCAACGCCGGGTTGGCCTTGAGCCTGCCACTGCACTCCGGTCTGGATGACGGAGCGAGACTCCAACTAAAAACAAATATATATATATAGTTCTAGAATTTCTCCCTTCTCAATACTCAGTAATTTTTGTCAGAGTAAAGAAAATCCTTTTAAATTTCCAACAGACTTTGACGACAAGGACAGTGGCCATCAGTTAAATAAGTTATTGCTTATTAAAACATCCCTCCAATTGCAGTAAGGAGGGCAAGATTACATGTGGCATGCACACACAGGCATATACACAACACTTACTCTTGAAACTTGCCCTTGGGCCATATTCCCTTATATAGAGTAAAGGAAAAGCTCAAGAAATCTGTCCAAGCGGTGCCCATTATATGTTTTCATGCTCTTTTTGCTATCAACTTTTGCGTTCTGATTTTTACAATCACCACCAGGCCAACCTTTTACAAAATATACCTAGTGAATTATTCAGTGCCAAAGAGCCCCTTCCAAGGAGTGTGCTTCGAGAAGAGGATTGCTTGAGTTGAATGGCTGCTGCGCGCGCGCGCACACACACACACACACACATACACACACACACACACACACACACACACACGACCATAGGCATCCTCTGTATTTTTGATGCTGGACCGTTTCATTAAATTTCCATTTCAGTAACCAGTTGTGACCTCAGTGTTTCCAAGAAGAAAAGGAGAAAAAAAAATGGCTGATACAAAAGGGAGTTAAAAGAACCTTAGCGAAAAACTAAACTGGCAAGTGTATCTAATAATTGCCTGGGTTCAGCATTTTTTCCACGATAAATGAGTAAACTTTAAATGTATCTCTGAGATGCGCTATCGCAGGCATTGCCATGGGCAAGTTTTATCCGATGATGAAACAGCAAGGCCTAGTGAGATAAAGATGATAGAAGGGTACTATCAGGTGGCAGCTGGGTAATTACAACTCTCTATTTGGGCTCTGCCGTGATGCTGCATGTGATAAGTAGAAAATAATGAAGAAAAAGGAGGAGAGATAATGCAGTAGCTAAATGGTAGAAAATGGCCGATCATAGCCCACAGCCCTGTGAACGCCCGTGGGGACTTTGAACTATCTTCTTCCGTTTTCATCCACAGGAAAAAAAAAAAATACTCTCTCTCTTTCTTCTCCCTTTGCTAAATTTATGTCTGGTGGGACAAAAGGAAACACTGAAAGGAAATCAAGGGTATGTGAAGAGAATATGACCTTTGCAAATAACTCTGAAGGTCACAATGTAATTATTCTAAAATAAAAGTATCCTGTAATCTTACCCGTATTCACAAAAGATGCAAGAGCGTTTTTTAAAATGTGATTCGGCACAATTTTGTTGGGGATCGTGGCTTCGAAAGGTCAAGTAAAGTATTTCTAATTATAGCCTGTCAAGCAGAGTCTCAGAAGAACACTCGAGCCATTTGTTACCATTGAGTCGAACTTTGATTCAGACACAAGACAGGCCAAGAGACAGTCTGTTACGTGGAAGGAAAAAGACTGCTTCTGGCTGGTGTGTTAGGTCCAGAGTTAAAAAAAAAAACCAACCTGTGCAGAAGTTGAGGTCTTTTATCATCTAAATCAGTGTGAGTCTAACCTTTCACACGGGCCTGAGTTTGTTTTTATTTTACTTGGAGCCATTCTGAACCTCACAGTGATGGTGTCAGAAAAGGAAAAAAAGTGCGTGTGCATGCATAAGTGTGTGTGCACTTGTACACGTATGTGCTTGTACATATGTGTGTGTGCATGTGGTGGCCAAAGCCCTTAACTTTTTTTTTTTTTTTTTTAGTTGGAGTCTCATTCTGTTACCCAGGCTGGAGGGAAGTGGCACCATCACGGCTCACTGCAGCCTCAACCTCCTGTGCTCTGGCAATCCTCTCGCTTCGGCTTCCCAAAGTGCTGTGATTGTGGGTATGAGCCACCACACCTGGTCAACAATTTTAAAAATTGTGGGAAAATGCACATAAAGTTCATCATCTTAAGCGTACAGTTCAGGAGTGTTAAGTAAAATCACTTTACTATACAACTAATCTCCAGAATTCTTTCCCTCTTATTCAACTGACACTGCCTAGCCACGAAATACTAACTCCCCAATTCTCTCTGCCCTACCGTCCTGGTCACTACCATTCTGCTTTCTGTCTTCATAGACATGACTGTTGCAGGCGCCTCAAATGAGTGAGATCATACCATATGTGTCTTTTTGTGAGTGAACTATTTCACTTAGCACGTTGTCCTCAAGATTCACATGTCATAGCACACGCCAGGCCTTAGCTGAGGAATTCCATCAGGAGCACAGAGTTCACTGGTTTAGGGAAAGGAGTCTCTTTCTACCATAGGGCCCAACCTGGCCAGAATGAGTAGGCCTAGGATGAAGATTTAAATAGCCCCTGTACTAAAGGTGCCTTGAAATGTAAGGCATTCAGGGTAAAATAGCAGGGTTATCTAAATCATTTTTGATTGACATATAGGTCCCATATTATAAACAGTCATTATTTTATTTTATCACTTTATTATTTTATTTTTGAGTTGGAGTCTCACTCATTGCACAGGCTGGACTGCAGTGGCGTGCTCATGGCCACCACAGCCTCAACCTGCTAGGTTCAGGCGATCCTTCTGCCTCAGCCTTCCAAGTAACTGGAACTACAGGTATGCACCACCACGCCTGGCTAATTTTTCTTGATTTCTTGTAGAGACGAGGTCTCACCAAGTTGCCCAGGCTGGTCTCAGACTCCTGGCCTTAAGTTAATCCTCCTGCCTCAGCCTCCCAAAGTGCTGGGATTATAGGCATGAGCCACCGTGCCTGGCCTAAATTCATTTTGAAAGAGTGTAATTTAAAATATTTTTAACCTGGTCTCAAGTGACAATATCTAAAACTTG
Source organism: Carlito syrichta (assembly GCF_000164805.1). Classification (NCBI taxonomy): domain Eukaryota; kingdom Metazoa; phylum Chordata; class Mammalia; order Primates; family Tarsiidae; genus Carlito; species Carlito syrichta. The sequence continues at coordinate 99,488 of NW_007248164.1, forward strand.
GATTCTACATTGAGATTCACACAATCAGAAATTTCTGGAGCTAAATAAATACATGTAGTAAGATGATCGGCTGTTGTGGCAGCTATGACCAGGTTCTTGGGTTTCAGTGGGAACTAAGACCTCATCCCTGCCTTGAAGAAACTCACAATGTTGTGAGAAAAAAGGCTTTGAACAAATGCTTACAATATAAAGGTCACAAATACATTATTTTCTCTTAAACTCACCACCTGTTAAGATAGGTATTAAAGGTGTGGCTATAGGCTCAGACATTAAGTCCTTTTTCGAGAGTCACACAGCAGGATAAAATCAGAATCAAGATCTTCCTGTATGGTCGATGATCTTGTCATCACTGCTCTTGTCTCCTCGGTATCACCCTGATCAAAGTTGCCACTCTTTCTTCCTGAAACCATTGTGCTATCCTCTTAGCCTTTTTTTCCACTCTTGGCTACTATAATCCATTTTCCTCCCACTAGCCAGCATGGTCTTCTTAAAACACACATCATTTCGGCTTGGGCACCGTGGTTCATGCCCATAATCCCAGCAAATTGGGAGGACGACGTGGGAGGATCGCTTGAGCCCAGAAGTTTGAGACCAGCCTGGGCAACATAGCAAGACCTCATCTCTGCAAAAAATAAAAAAATAAAAAAATTAACCGGGCATGGTGGTGTGCACCTGTAGTCCCAGCTACTCGGGAGGCTTAGGCAGAAGGGTTGCTTGAGCCTAGGAGGTCGAGGCTGTGGCGAGCTATGATCTAGTCACTATATTCCAATCTGGGTGACAGAGTGGAACTCTTACTCAAATAAAAAGGTATTAGTTCACCTTTCTCTGCTTAAAACTCTCCAATGATCTCCTGATGGAACTAGAATAAAACCCAGGCCTCACTCTAGCTTTTAGCCCTTCCCCAACCTGGTCTCCCTCTGCCTCTCTGAACCTAGCTTAAGCTCTCTACTCAAAACCCATCAGTCTTCATGTTTCCTGACCAAGCAATGTGGATTCTCTTTGTAGTTATACTCCTTTCCTATGGCACAGGGCCCCTTCGTTCTTTTAATTCAGGTCACAACTCAACATCACGTCTTCGGAGAGACTGTCTCAGAACACATAAGGAAGGCAGCTTCTTCCTCCTTCTAATTCTCCCTCACATTTTTCTTTTTTTTTTTTTTTTTGAGATCAAGGCTCACCACAACCTCAAATTCCTAGACTCAAGTGATCCTCCCACCTCAACCTCTTACGTAGCTAGAACTGCAGGCATGCACCACCATACCAGGCTAATTTTTAATTTTTTTTTTTTTTGGGTGGATACAGTATCTTGCTATGTTGCCTAGGCTGGGCTTGAACTCCTAGGCTCAAGCAATCCTCACACCTCAACCTCCCAAAGTGCTGGGATTACAGATGTGAGCCACCATGCCCAGCCCTATTTTTTTGTTTTGTTTTGTTTTTTGTTTCTGTTTTTTTAAGTGAGAAAGCAGGATTTATTGAGAGGACAGAAAAGCTCCCACAGTGGGAGGGGATCCAAAGGAGTTGCCCCAGTCCTGTTTTTTAATATCTTTTTCACAACACTGTCCCCAAAACATTTTAAATTTCGTTACTGGCTTATTGTCTGTCTTCCCTTACTAGATTATAAACTCTACAGAAAGCAAGGACTTTGTTTCTCTTGCTCGTTGCTGGCCACCCATTGCTAGGTGAGACTGTCTGACACACAGTTGGTGATTAGCACAAGTTTGTTCAATTAATTAATCACAATGTGCACAATACTTAGGAGAGAGGAACACTTTACCGGTGGGACAGGGAAGGAGAAAAGAAGTAAAAGGAAGGACGTGAGATACTGAGAAAGTATTGAGAGAAAAGACAATTTGAGCATTTTAAATTGAATGATAAGATCGGGCATGGTGGATCACACCTATAATCCCAGCACTTTGGGAGGCTGAAGCAGGAGGATTGCTTGAGCCCAGGATTTCAAGATCAGCCTGGGCAACATAGTGAGTCCTTGAGTCTACAAAAAATAGAAAAAAAATGTAGTCAGGCATGGTGGCACGTGTCTTTAGTTCCAGCTACTTGGGAGGCTGAGGCAAAACAATCACCTGAGCCCAGGAGGTAGGGACTGTGGTGAGCCGTGATTGTGACACTGCACTCCAACCTGAGTGACAGACCCCAACTCAAAAAATAAAAATAATAATAAGTAATAAGATGAAGGATGAAACTATAAGAGCCCGACTAAGACAATTAAGATGTAGAAATGCCAGGATAAAGGAACAGCATGTGAGCCAGGTCTGGTGGCTCACGCCTCTAATCCCAGCACTTTGGGAGGCTGAGGCGAGAGGATTGCCTTGATAAGTTCAGGGGTTCAAGACCACCAGCCTGGACAACTTGGCGAGACCTCATCTCTACAATAAATCAAAAAATTAGTTAAGCATGGTGGTGCACGCCTATAGTTCCAGCGGCCATGAGCTTGCCACTGCACTCCAATCTGGACAACAGTGAGACTCCAACTCCAAAAAAAAAGAAAAGAAGCCGGGCTCGGTGGCTCAGCCTGTAATCCCGTGCCTTTGGGAGACTGAGGTGAGTGGATTGCCTGAGCCCGCGGGTTCGAGACCCGCCTGGGCAGGCGAGACCTCATCTCTACAATAAATCAAAAAACCAGCGGGGCGTGGGAGCGCGTGCCTGTAATTCCGGATACTCGGAAGGCTGAGGCGGAAGGATCGCCGGAGCCCAGCAGGTGAGACTGCGGTGGCCGGGAGCGGCCACTTCACTACAGTCTGGGCGACCGAGTGAGACTCCAACTCAAAAAAAAAACAACAAAAAACAAAAAAAAGAAACAGCATGTGTGACATCACTGGGCTGTAAAACACTGTCATGGTCTTAATAATATTTTACGTATTTTTCTTCTCCATAGTTTGAAAGCCCTTCAAACTGCTTGCTTTTTGTTTCATCTTCCTTTCAATTTTGCAGATGAGATTAAGTGTATGAATTTCAGCAACTTCCCAAGTCTCCACAGAAAGTAGCCAAGAATACAAATACTACAGTTGGTGCTTCAAAAAAAATTTTTTTCACATAATAAATGATAACTAAAAAGAAAATAATATTTATTGTTTTGATTAAAGGAATACTACCTGCTAAAACAAATAAACTTCAAAATGCCAGTGTCTTAACACAATGCATGTTTATTTTTCACTCACATACAGGCCAAGGAGAGTACTCCTGGTGGCATTTCTCTACACAAGGATTCAAGGTCCCAGTCTTACATGTCCACTCCCTGTGACCTTGCCATCAGATCCAGCCAAAGGAAAGAGCAAGGGTGTAAATAGTGTGCATCAGGCCATGAGCAGTGGTTCGCACCCATATCCACAGCACTTTGGGAGGTTAAGCAGGAAGATCATTTGAGCCAGGAGTTCAAGACCAGCCTGGGCAATATAGCAAGACTTCATCTTTTCAAAAAATAAAAAAAATTAGCCGGGCCTGCTGGTGTATGCTTGTACTAAGGTGTACCTACTTGGGAGGCTAAGATGGAAGGATCACCTAAGCCCAGGAGTTCAAGGCTGCAGTGAGCTGTTGTTACGCCACCGCACTCCAGCCAGGGCAACAGACTAAGACCCTGACTCTAAATAAATAAATAAATAAATAAATAAATAAATAAAATTGAGCCCAACTAAGTTATTATCAATGAGTTGTTAAGCTGAACAGACTGGAAACTTCCAAACCTTCAAACTCTACATATAGTTTTGTTTGTTTGTTTGTTTGTTTATTTTTGAGTTGGAGTCTTACTCTGTTGCCCAGGCTGGAGGGCAGTGGCCCGCTCACAACCACTGTTGCCTCAAACTACTAGACTCAGGTGATCCTTCTGCCTCAGCCTTCCAAGTAGCTGGAACTACAGGTGAGCAATACCACAACTGGCTAATTTTTTTGGTTTGTTGTAGAGATAAGGTCTCACCAAGTTGCCCAGGCTAATCTCAAATCCCTGGACTCAGGCAATCCTCTCACCTCCACTTCCCAGAGTGCTGGGATTATAGGTGTGAGCCACTATGCCCGGCTTCTTGTTTTTTAAATGAGTACACCATGGTTATAAATTATTGGAAAGCATTATAAAGCAATGTCAGAGGGCTAGGAAAGGAATTCGTGACCATGCCATTAAGCCTTCACCTTTGACCAGGCACGGCGGCTCACACCTATAATCCCAGCACTTTGGGAGGCCGAGGTGAAAGGATTACCTGAGCCCATAGGTTTGAGATCAGGCTGGGCAACTTGGTGAGAACTCATCTCTACAATAAATCATAAATAAAAAATTAGCCAGGCATGGTGGCACGTGCCTGTGGTTCCAACTACTTGGAAGGCTGAGGCGGAAGGATCACCTGAGCCCAGCAGGTTGAGGCTGCAATGGCCGGGAGCATGCCACTGCTTTCCAGCCTGGGCAACAGTGAGACTCCAACTCAAAAAAAAGGTCTTCACCTTTGCCTTCCTAAAGCTTGAGTTGTCTTCTAAATCCCTTAGGTATTTTAAGAAAATGAATCCCTACCTCTAAGACTTAAATGGCAGACTCTGTAGGCCTTGCCTTCTCTTTCAAAATCCATGTTTTTCTTCCTGTGTCATATCCCCAGATATTTTCCTGAGGAAATAACTCCCTCACACACACCACCACCACGTGTCACAACCATCCACCATTCCTTCACTGGTACTTTGCCAAAGTTCTTTCTTTCAAATACATTCCAGACAGAAACAAGTTTTCCCAGAAGTCTGCATTCTGCCCTCAAGATACTCACGTGCAAACGTATTTGATATCAGGGGAAGGTACACACTTCAGAGCACAAATAACTAAGTCTTTGGCACTTTTATAAAAGTTTTATTACGTCTTTAGAATCAGCAAAAGCTAAAACCATACTTGACTGAAGAAAAAGTTGTTTAAGCTTATTACATTGTTAGCTAGCCGATGAATAGTGAAGTTCTTACAGCTCCTCATAAGAAATAAAAGTTGATGATCGTAACAATCATAATTAACATTTACATACAACTTAGCTGGGTGCGGTGGCTCACGCCAGGAATCCCAGCACTTTGGGAGGTGGAGGCAAAAGGATTGCCTGAGCCCAGGGTTTCGAGACCAGCCTGGGTGACATGGCAAGGACTCGTCTCTACAATAAAATTAAAAAAAATTATCGGAGTGTGGCAGTGCACGCCGGCAGTTCCAGCTACTTGGAAGGCTGAGGCAGAAGGATCTCCTGAACCCAGCAGGTCGAGGCAGCACTGGCTGTGAGCATGCCACTGCACTGCAGCTTGGGCAACAGAGTGAGACTCCAACTCAAAAAAACAAAACAAAACAAAAACAAAAGAACATTTACATACAACTTATTATGTGTCAGGCACTGTTCTAAGTACCTTATAGATTAAATAATTCAATTCTCACAACAATTCTTTGAGGTCATTACTATTTTTATTTCCTTTTCCTAGATGAGGAAACTATGTAACAGGAAGTTAAATAGATTGCCCAAGTCATGTGGCTAAAACTTGGTGAGGGCACGCTTGGGTATGAGGGCTCATGTCTGTAATCCCAGCACTTTGGAAGGCCAAAGTGGAAAGATCACTTGAGTCCAGGAGTTTGAGACCAACCTAGGTAACATAGTGAGATCCCATATGTACAAAAAATAGAAAAAGTAACCGGGCATGGTGGCATATGCCTGTAGTCCCAACTACTCGGGAGGGTGAGGTAGAAGGATTACCTGAGCCCAGGAGGTCAAGGCTGCTATGAGCCTTGATCGTGTCACTGCTTCCAGCCTGGGTGACAGAGTAAGACCCCAACTAAAAAAAAAAAAAAAAAGTGGGGGAACCAGGGTTTGAACTCAGATCGTGGGTGTTCTTAACTTCTATGGAATCTTACCTTGTATTTTGAAAAGACTTCATAACTATTAAATACCTTATGGCCAGGCATGGTGGCTCACATCTATAATTCCAGCAGTATGGGAAGCTGAGGAAAAAGGATTGTTTGAGGCCAGAAGTTAGAGACCAGCCTGGGCAACCTAGCAAGACCCTTGTCTCTACAAAAATTTTCAAAATTAGGCAGGTGTTGGTGGTGCATGTCTGTAATCCTACTTACGGGAGGCCGAGGCAGGAGGATTGCTTGAGTCCAGGAGGCTGAGGATGCAGTAAACTATGATCAGACCATGCACCCCAGCCTGGGAAAGGCTCTGTCTCTAAAAAAACAAAACAAAACAAAATGATTAAATGTTAGATGTGGAGGAAATTTATTAAGATCACTGCATATAAGACAGTTTTCTTTATTCCAAACCACACAGTCAATGATAGCGCTGGAACTTGTAACCCGTGTCTCCCACTGCCCTTTCCAAAGTCTGCTGTGATGTTACCACACAGAATGAGCACCCAGAATACAGAAACACCCACCCACTATGGGCACTTAAATGTTTACACTGCTTGAATTTTTATACTGACCTAGAGTAACTTAATTTGGGTATTGATTCTTTTTCTTTTCTTAATTCAAGGTTGTTGGTATTATCTCTTTGCTGTCAAAGTAAATTGAACAATATCTATTCAACATTAAATACTAATCTTTCCAGTGGGTTGGAGGTGGAAAATGGAATGGTCTCTGTTTCTCAGTAGAGTTGCCTACAGTAGTCTTCCTTTCCTCTGTTCCGCCATCTTGGATACAGTGGACAGAGGAAGGAAAGTATGAAGATATTGACCACACAATCAACTCAACATCTGAAAAATAGAATTGTTCGTCTTCCCTGAAAAAAAAAACCTGTGCCTTCCCATGTTTTCTCCATTGCAATAGGGGGCACCATCATCCTCAGAAGCACACAAGCCAGAAGGCTGCTGGTCATCTGAGATGCTCCCCTTACCATGACAAATCTATCCAATCAATCACCAAGCTCTATTGGTTCACCCATGATTTCTTATCTTTCTCCATTCTCACCCTCTTTAAATATCTTTAAACTCTATAGTGAAAATAATCTTTCTCAAAGTCTCTATTTAACATAATTTAATGAGGTGAGTATGATGTATGATGACTGCTGCCTGTAATCCCAGTACTTTGGAAGGATGAGGCAGGAGGATCACCTGAGCCCAGGAGTTCAAGACCAGCCTGGGCAACATAGCAAGACCTCGTCTCCACAAAAACCCCAAAATTAACCGGACGTGGTGGCATGCACCTGTAGTCCCAGCTACTTGGGAGGCTGAGGTGGGAGGATTGCCTGAGCCCAGGAAATTGAGACTACGGTGAGCCATGCTGGTGCCACTACCCTCCAGTCTGGATGACATGTGAGACATTGACTCAAAATAATAATAATAATAACAATAGCAATCATTTAATGGGTTTTATTACCTTAAGATAAAACTCAAGCTTCTCATCATGGCATCCAAGGCTCTCAGGTTCTAGCTCGTATCACTTGACCAACCTAATTTCCTAATGCTTCTTTAAGTCTTGTTACTCCCCAGACATCAAATATCTCAAAGTATGTCATGAAATGTATCCTTCTTTCTCTAGCTGACTCTTGCACATCTTTCTTTCATTACTTGGTGCACCTGGGAGCCTCTTCTCCCCTTTTTTATTCCCATTACCCCCTCACTCCCATAATCTGGATGCTTCTCCTCTGAGTTCCACTAGTGTGCTATGTGTATTTCCAGGACAGGACTGACTATATGGTATTTTATTGTATTTATTTGTTTGTTTGTTTGGGGTTTTTTTTGAGTCGGAGTCTCACTCTGTCACCCAGGCTGGAGTGCAGTGACATGCTCACAGCCACCACAGCCTCAGCCTGCTGGGCTCTGGTGATCCTTCCACCTCAGCCTTCCAAGTAGCTAGAACTACAAGCATGTACCACCACTCATGGCTAATTTTTTATTTATTGTAGAGATGACATCTCTCCGTGTTACCCAGTCTGGTGTCAAACCCATGGGCTCTGGCAATCCTCTCGCCTCCGCCTCCCAAAGTACAGGGATGACAGGGGTGAGCCACCACACCTGGCAAGGTATTTTCATTGTTAACTTACTTGCCTTCTTTCCAACTAGGCTGAGACTTATTATTATTATTTTTTGAGTTGGGGTCTCATTCTCTCACCCAGACTGTAGTGCAGTGGCACAATCACAGCTCATGACAGTCTTGAACTCCTGGGCCCAAGCAATCTTCTCTTCTCAACCTCCCAAGTAGCTGGGATAACAGTTGTGGGTCACCATGCCTGGCTAATTTTTTTATCCTTTATAGAGAAGAAGTCTCATTGTGCCTCGGCTGGTCTCAAACTTCTGAATTCAAGCAATCCCAGTCCTCCTGCCTTGGCTTTCCATAGTGCTGGGATTATAGGTGTGAGCCACCACACCCAGCCCAAATTACTGAGGATGTAAATTACATGTACAGAAATTATTTGTCATTCTGTAGACAGATTGATAATAAGGAAATACAAGGACATAGAAAAATGGATAATTTCCATCAAGAAAGATCTCATTGAATTGGATATATTTATTTAGAAAGCCTAAAATCAAACCCATACACTGTCAACAGAGTGGATTAATGTCAAATTATCCTCTTTATAAGATGGTTGATTTCTGTAGGGTGAAGGTGTTTTGTCTCAGAATAGTGGTAGGAGAGACATCAAATAGGAATTCTCACTTTTTTTGAGGGTTATCTTGCATCTTGGTCACAAAAGCTGATATGATTTACCCTCCAACTCTGCTGGAGCTCTTTTCACGAAGAACTAATAATTCAATTGACTTAAATCCTTAACAGTTTAAGCAAAGCAGTAGATAAACTAGGGTGGATAAAGAAGCCAAGGATCCTGTCCTTAAGAAACGTCAAGGGACCAAAGTTGAGGCCCCAACTTTACCTGTACAATGACCATTTGTAGACCTAACCCTGAATTGTACCCCACATCTTTAAAACAAAAATTAAAAAAAGAGAAACATCAAGATCATCACCGTGGCCATTAGAGAGGTTCCAATAAAACTATAATAATAGCCAACAATCATTATAATAATAACAATCACGATTAATAATCCCAGTGCTCTGTACTTATGCCTTTTATCCGTGGCTCTGAAAGTTCTGTTTACAATCATTCATTATGGCTGATATTCTTGTGAGTTGAATGTTCACAGTGCCCAGAAAATGAACTGAACTTCTGTCAATAAAATCGAAACAAGATAAAGATAGGATGGTCCAAAGAGGCTAACTTACAAGTCCTCGCTCTTCGACCAAATTCTCACTGCAGACTCGGCCATCCGTTGTGCTGATGGTCCGTGACAACCAGGAGACTATCCACTGATGGGAGCCATGGTGGACAGTTATTCTATGGAATTCAGGAATTGTGTTAGGTGTGATTGCTGAAGAAATCTAGATAAGGAGAGTTTCTCATGGAAAGAATTCTGCCAAGGAAATGCAACCATTTGCCCTTACTGCCCAAAATTCAGTATGTAGATACTCTTAACTTTCAATACGCCAAAAATTTGGCCCTGAAGAACAATTTTTGGTGTTGGTTAAACCTGCAGGAAAAATGGATAGGGCACTTTGGATTAGTTTGCATTTGGAATGAATGGGCATACTTCTGTTTTCAGATGGAAGTCTTGGGAATCTTTAATGAAAAGTTCCATGTGTTTCATCAAAAGCCTGCTTTAAATGGACCAGTTAGGGGCTTTCAGAGAAGGCGCAGGAAGTGGCCCAGTGATCAATTTATTTTGATGCTGTTTCCAAGTTTAAAACGCAAAACAGAACAAAAACAAGTAAGTCAAAAGGAAGCCAGGCATGTTGGCTCACACCTGTAATCCCAGAACTTTGGAGGCTGAGGTGGGAGGATCATTTGAGCCCCAATGTTCAAGACAAGCCTAGGCAACATAGTGAGACCTCATCTCTACAAAAATTCAAAAAATTAGCTGGGCATGGTGGTGTGCACCTGTAGTCCCAGGTACTTGAGAGGCTTGCTTGAGTCTCCCTGAGTTTGGGGCTGTGATGAGCCATCATCATGCCACTGCACTCCAGCCTGGGCAACAGTGAGACTCCGACGCAAAAAAAAAAAGACACCAGCTATTGGAGGTAGGACCCAACCTAATCCCGTACAACCTCTTCTTAACCAGTGACATCTGCAAAGGTCTTATTTTCAGATAACATCACATCCTGAGGCTCTGAGTGGACATGAATTTGGGGGGCACACCCCATTCAAACCAGCACAGTTTGATTCTTCCATTCCATTTTATAATTCTCCCAATATGACCAGTCATAACCTTTTCAGAAAAGGCACCAATCGATTTTGAAAGGGGAGCAGCACGAGGCTGGGTGTGGTGGCTCACACCTGTAATCCCAGCACTTTGGGAGGCCGAGGCAAGTGGACTCCTTGAGCCCAGGAGTTTGAGACCAGCCTGGGCAACAAAAGCAAGACCTCGTCTCTACAAAAAAAAAAAAAAAAAAAATTAGCTGGGTATGGTGACGCATTCCTGTAGTCTCAGCTACTCAGAAGGCTAAGGGGGAAGGATAGCCTGAGCACAGGTGGTCGAGGCTGTGGTGAACTGTGATCATGCCACTGCACTCCAGCCCATGCAAAAAACAAAAATTAGAATAAAATAAAATAAAGTGAAATATCACAGATTGCAAAGAGGTCATACAAGTAAAATTGAGTCCTACCTCCTCCTGTCTTCCTGGTTAGGGACTTTGCACAAGTCACATCATTTCTTGGGGCCCAGTGGCTTCATATTTAAACTACAGTAATAGGCCAGGCACCGTGACTGACGCCTGTAATCCCAGCACTTTGGGAGGTGAAGGTGAGAGGATTGTCTGAGTCCAGGGGTTCGAGACCAGCCTGGGCAACTTGGCAAGACCTCATCTCTACAATAAATCAAAAAATTAAATGGGCGTGGTTGCGTGGGCCTGTAGTTCCAGCTACTTGGAAGGCTGAGACAGAAGGCTCGCCTACGCCCAGCAGATCGAGGCTGTGGTGGCCGTGAGCATACCACTGCATCCTAGCTTGGGTGACAGAGTAAGACTCTGACAAAAAACCAAAAAAATTGAGCCGGGCTTGGTGGCTCAGCCTGTAATCCTGCGCCTTTGGGAGGCTGAGGTGAGTGGATTGCCTGAGCCCGCGGGTTCGAGACCCGCCTGGGCAGGGAGACCTCATCTCTACAATAAATCAAAAAATCAGCCGGGCATGGTAGCACATGCCTGTAATTCCGGCTACTTGGAAGACTGAGGTAGAAGGATTGCCGGAGCCCAGCAGTTCGAGGCTGCGGTGGCCGGGAGCGGCCACTGCACTCCAGTCTGGGCGACAGAGTGAGACTCCAACTCAAAAAAAAAAACAACAATAAACCCCTACAATAACATCTATATCCTACATCCTACAACTGCCATGAGGATCTAGTGTGATTGCAGGACAGACATCTTACATTTAACGTTCGATGGGCGCTCAGTAACGTTTAACACTCTACACTCCTAGAATTTCATGAACTGGTAAAGTAGTGGGGGAAGAGACGAGAGCTTTTTCAGGTACCCCTAAAAACATACCACCACTGTGCCTAAGAGTCAGGTATGTTCTGGAAAGAGAAAGAGTACGCCCAGCATGCCTGGGAACATTTACTAATGTGTATCATTTTTCAAAAAGGTTGTTAGAAAAAAACAAGCTGAACTCCTGGCGGATGCTTATTACATGGCTACATTGTAGTTATAAATGTGATAGATGGTGCCAACATCTGAGAATCCGAAAGCTTTTAACAAGCATTGACCAATGGGCTGGGTAGCAAGCAGTCATCAAGCTTACTTTATAGTTGAGGAAATTGAGGCACAGGGAGATTAAATGACTGTTTCAAGGTCAGTACCCAGCTAGTTGCTATCGGGACCAGCACCACTGCAGGACTGAAAGGAAGGCCTTGAGTATAGTAATTCAGCTTTTACCTTTACTTGCTCTCACCCCATAGATTCAATAGCAAAGGCAACAATGTTTCCAGGAGCAAGAATAGGGTGCTTCAGAAGAGAAAACACAAACAAACCATAGCCAAGTTCAGTGGCTCACTCCTGTAATCCCAGCACTTTGGGAGGCCATAGTAGGAGGATTGCTTGAACCCAGCAGTTCGAGATCAGCCTAGGCAGCATAGTGAGATCTCGTCTCTAACAACAACAAAAAACAAAATCAAAAAATGAGCCAAGCATGGTGGTGTACACTTTCCAACTATTTGAGAGGCTGCGTTGGAAAAATTGCCTGAGCCCAAGAGGCTGAGGCTGCAGTGAGCTGTGATCATGCTGCTGCATTCCAGCTTGGTCAACAGAGTGAGATCCCAACACCCCCCAAAATAATAATAAAATAAACTACAACAAACAAATGTGGTATATCCATACAGTGAAATAGTATTCAACCATAAAAAGAAAAGAAGTGCTGATTCATGCTATGATGTGGAGGAACCTTGAAAAATTATGCTAAGTGAGAGAAGCCAGACACAAAAGACCATATATTGTATGACTCCACATATATGAAGCATCTAGAACATGCAAACCCACAGGGACAGGAAGCAGATTTGTGGTTACCAAGGACTGGAGTGGCTCAGGGAATGGAGAGTCATTGATTAAAGGATATGGGGTTTCCTTTTGGAGTGATTAAAATGTTCTGGAACTAGATGGAAGCGACAGTTATACAACATTGTGAATATAAAAAATGTCACAGTCAAAATTGATTAAAATTGAATTGCAAACTTAAAAATGATTGATTGTATACAAATAAAATTTCCTCTGCACCTTCTGTGTTTGAATCGCCCTCTCATTTCTCTTATAAAGGTGCCAGTCAATGGACAATACAATTCATAAAGTGAATTTAATAAATAAATAAATAGGCCAGGTGTGGTGGCTCACACCTGTAATCCCAGCACTTTGGGAGATGAAGGCTAGAAGATCACATGAGCCCAGGAGTTTGAGACTAGCCTGGGCAACATAGTGAGACCTCATCTCTACAAATATATAAATAAATAGATAGATAAATAATGGAAACATTCGAAAGTGTCAGTCACACCACCCAGGATAGATGTATGAAAACAAATTACTCAAACTTGTAGAAGTGATACTTTCCACTTTGTTAACTGTAACTACATGATCTTAGACTAATTGTCAAGGCTCAGTTTTTCCAGTGGGGGCTTAGACTAAATTAATGGTTTTCAAACTTCAGTTTTTTAATCTGCTAAATAGCTTTTAAACAAAATCCCATGTGAAACCCTGATATATAAAACGATGAAGGCCAAGCTAAGTGAGGGAGTCTGTTGATTCAGCTCCCTGCTTTCATCCTTGGCAGCCCCAGAGAAACCCTCTAAGCTGTGGCACCCTTGATTAAAACTGAAAATCCCAACAAGGCTGGGCACGGTAGCTCACGCCTGTAATCCCAGCATTTTGGGAGGCTGAGGTGGAAGGATTGCTTGAGCCCAGGACTTTGAGATCTGCCTGGGTAACACAGCAAGATCTTGTCTATAAAAAAAAAAAAAAAGTTGGGCATGGTGGTAACACCTGAGGTCCCAACTTCTTAGGAGTCTGAGGTGGAAGGATTATCTGACCACAGGAGGTTAAGGCTGCCGTGAGTCATGACTGTGCCAATATGCCCATGATTGGGCAACAAAGTGATACCCTGATTTGAAAGAGAGAGAGAGAGAGAGAGAGAGAGAGAGAGAGAGAGAGAGAGAGAGAGAGAGAAAGGAGGGAGGAAATGTAGATGATTTCTACATTTGTGAACCTGTGACCAATAGGAAAGACCATCCTCTGTTTAAATGCACAATGGTAAGATGAGATTTGAATAGCAGTATCATGTGTGTTGTTGCTGTTGGTGAATATGTACGTTAATGAAGACATAAGGGAATAGTATAAAACTGAGCATAACATATGTCACCAGAGGTGGACTGCCTAGCAGCTTTGGGTGTGTTGAAGGTATGCGGAGGCCCACTGCCTTTACCTCGTCCAAAGTCAAAGACAACCCATGGTGACCTGATCGAGGCAGCTAGAAGCAAGTCACACCACGTTCAGGATTCAAGATTCCTCTGGGCCACCAATGAAGAGAACCAAAGATCTTTCATACCAGGTGTGAATTGAGGAGGTTGTGACTGGATAGAGGAAAAATTTACAAGAGGATAAAACTCAGAGGCAAAAAAAAGTCAAAGGACACTTACCTGGTCACAATGATTTCTCCAATTTCTTCTCACCCATGGCATTATGAGTTCATTCTAGAGTTACTATCCTCCCTGAAGACATCGAAACATCATATACAGAGTCTACAGATATATTTTTAGAAGTTGCTCAATTATGTAAAGCTCAACATTCTGACCAAGATTTTACTGGTCCTTCCACTCACTGACATTCTTACTTGACTTTATGTGCCAAGGAGATAATTCTTCTCCCCCCACCCCCTTCTGTCAAGAAGAAAAGGAAGGAGGGAGAGAAGCTGAGAGTTTTGACAGAGTAGAGTTGGGTTGTCACTTAATAGTAAATAATGCCAGGCACAGTGTCTCATGTCAGCAGTCCCAACACTTTTGGAGGCTGAGGCAGGAGGATGGCTTGAGTCCAGGACTTTGAGACCAGCCTGGACAACAAAGCAAGACACACTCCCCTCACCCTTACAAAAAAAAAGAAGAAGAAGAAAAGAAAAATTAGCCAGGCATGGTAGTGGGCACTTGTCCTCCCAGCTACTTGGGAGCCTGAGGCAGGAGGATTGCTTGAGCCCAGCAGTTGGAGGCTGCAGTGAGCTGTGATCATCCGCTGCAGTGAGCTGTGATCATCCACTGCACTCCAACCTGAGTGACAGAACAGAACCCTGACTTAAAAAAAAGTAAATAAGTAAGGAGGCATGAATTCAGAAATGAAAACCGCTCTCATGTATTCTTGGACACTCTAACTCTTACAGTGTCCGAATTTTGGAAATCTACACTGGAATGAGGGCTCATTGAGTATATTTTCTAGGTGCTAGTGTGAGCAGTTTTGAGTGACTTTATCATAAGAAATACCATCTGAGAAAGTTTCATGGAAAAGATCATGTTCATATCATGTTGAAACACACTGCAAGTAGGAGAGTTATAGGTAGATCAGAGTATTCCAGACGGGGGTTCTCAAAGTGTGAGCTTAGATGAAGATCACCTGGGAACCTATTAGAAATAGATTCAGCCAGGCTCGGTGGCTCAGCCTGTAATCCCGCACCTTTGGGAGGCTGAGGTGAGTGGATTGCCTGAGCCCACGGGTTTGAGACCTGCCTGGGCAGTGAGACCTCATCTCTACAATAAATTAAAAAATCAGCTGGGTATGGTAGCGTGCGCCTGTAGTTCCGGCTACTTGGAAGGCTGAGGCGGAAGGATCGCCGGAGCCCAGCAGGTCAAGGCTGTGGTGGCTGGGAGCGGCCACTGCACTCCAGTCTGGGTGACAGAGTGAGACTCCAACTCAAAAAAAAAAAAAAAAAATACAGATTCTCAGCCCCACTCACCTACTGCATCAGAAACACTGGCGATGGGGTCTGGTAATCCGTGTCTCCACAAACCTTCCAGGTGACTCCAATGCACATGACAGTTTGAGAGCCACTTTGACATTTTTCATTTTAAGCTGGGCTTGTTGGTTCATGCCTGTCATCCCAGCACTTTTGGAGGCGGAGACGAGAGGGTTGTCTGAGCCCAGGGTCTCGAGACTAGCCTGGGCAACTTGACGAGACCTTGTTTCTACAAGAAATAAAAAAATTACCCAGGTGTGGTGGCAAGTGCCTGTAGTTCCAGCTGCTTAGAAGGCTGAAGTGGAAGGATTGCCTGAGCCCAGCAGGCCAAGGCTGCGGTGGCTATGAGCATGCCACTGCACTCCAGCCTGGGCAACAGAGCGAGAGTCCTACTCAAACAAAAAAGAAAAAGAAATTTTTCATTCTAATGTAATCCCTAATTTTGAATGAGAAGCCAAGGCCCAATGTAAATAACTGGCTGTCCCACTATCACCCAGCTATATCTATTTCCTTGTGGAATTACTGGGCCTTTATCCAAGAGGTCGATACTCAGAAATCCCAAAACATCATATTTCTTGCATGGAGTCATTTTAACAAGTAGATCAGTTTCTCCCCATCTCTACCCAAATACTTTCAAAAGCAAACTGAAAAGGAGAAATCCATTGTGAAAACAGGAAAGCTAAGAGAAGTCTTTGAAATGCTACCTCAGTGAAATTTCCCCCTCACAGTGATCCAGTCAACTTTCAAAGCATCTGGACTATTTTCACTAGTTTTAAACAGTTAACATTTTGTTTATTTATTTTTGCTTTACCAGGAAGCAAATTGAAAATACAGGCTTAGCATGTATGAAAAACTCTGAATTGTTCCCCACATCTTTAAAATAAAATATCAAAAAGAAGAAAATATATAAAATGAACAAAATGTAAAAAGAAGTAAAATATACATTTTTTTCAAAAAAAGAACTCCAAACATAAAACATCTATCTATATAGAAAGAATGTGATCAAATTAAGCCATTGTAAGTAGTAAATCTAGTCAATCTAGTTAAGCCTTTTTTCTCTCTATAGCAAATTTTTTACTTCTTCACTTGAAATGTTTTAATTCATAATTGTTTATTTTATCTGGACTATCTGTCCTACAGTAAAAGAGAATTTCAATTTTTTTTTATTTTTTAAGTACATCTTAACTTTTAAAAAAATCATTATTCTTAAAAAAAAAAATAGTGGCTGTGTGCAGTGCTCACACCTGTAATCTCAGCAATTTGGGATGATGAGGTGGGAGCATCACTTAAGCCCAGAAGTTCGAGAGCAGCCTGAACAACATATCAGGACATTATCTATACAAAAAAGTCAGAAAATTAGCCTGACGTGGTGGCATGTGTAGTCCCAGCTAATTGGGAGGCTGAAGAGGGAGGATCGCTTCCGCCCAGGAATTTGAGGTTGTAGTGAGCTGTGATCATGCCACTGCACTCTAGCCTCGGTGACACGGTGAGACTCTGACTCCAAAAAAAAAAAGTGACATTTGTACCAGGAGGCAATAGGGGCATGCTTTATTGGTACAATAATACTTACACCTAATGGTCCAATCCTTTGGCATCACCAAGTCCACAAGGTTTATGATACTATTAAAAGTCTTTATTGACAAGCAACAGCAACCAAATTACACAATACAAAATCTTACGATTACACACAATAAAAAAATACTATGCAATTAAGTCATTTACTGAGAAACCACATGAATTTTGTGATCAAATAATCTATATCAAACTATTTATAAATTGCTGACAAATTCTGGACCACACAAACATTCTAAGAACCCAAGAAAAATGTTATTCTGTCTGTTCATATTTATTTTGTGCCTTGATGAGCAGCATAAACTTTTAGGAGGTAGGGACACTGGGATCCAATTCCTTTTTTCTTTTCCTTTTTTTTTTTTGAGCTGGAGTCTCACTCTGTTGCCCAGGTTGGAGTGCAGAGGCACGGCTCACCTCAGCCTCAATCTGCTGTGCTCAGGCGATCCTTCCACCTCAGCCTTCCCGGTAGCTGGAACCCCAGGTCCCAGCCATCATGCCCAGCTAATGTTGTTGCTGTTGTTGTTGTTGTTGTTTTATTGTAGAGATGAGATCTCACCAAGTTGCTTTGGCTGGTCTCGAATACCTGGGCTCAGGCAATCCTCCCACCTCTGCCTCTCAAAGTGCTGGGATTACAGGTATGAGCCACCATGCCTGGCCTGCGAAGCACTATTAATGGAACAGTGTTCTCTATGCTTTCAAGGTAAAATACAAAAGTAGGCCAAAGACACTACAAAAGTGATAGGTAAGAAGAGAATGATCTTAAGTGGAGAAAACCAGACCTCATGAGTAGCAATCCTTAAACGAGTCCTCCCACTGGCCTGGTAACTTTAAGAGCTTTCTTAATTCCCACCTTTAAAATATGGGGCTAATAAACATACCTGTAACTGGCCCAATTCTCTGACCTGCATATTTTAATAGCACTTTCCTGAACCTTGGGCAAAACTCTCAGCTATCATTCAACACTCTGCTCTTGGGAGAAGTCTGAAATCTGACACACTATAAAAAATGTAAATAGTATTATAGTGGAGTTTGTTTTGTGCTTATCATTGTTAGATATGCAGAGAAAAAAAACGCTTTCTTTTGCCCACTATAACCATCTACTTTTCACTGTTGGCATTGTTCTACGAATAAACTCAGCTTGATCCGCTAACTGAAGCATATGTTTAATGTCACTTTGTCTCTTTGGATAAACGCTCACTTTTTCAGATTTCCTGCCCTTCCTCTGCTCCTGTCCAAGATGGCAGCTCTGTATATACATCAAGGGGGCAGGGAAGAGCAGGGAGCTTGGATCTAACAGTGCAGGTCTTGGCCTGACCTATGTCCAGTATTGTCACTGGGGGCCTAGGCCTGGGGTCGTCTCGTGTGAAGTAGCCATCTCAGCCCTCTGATGCCTCGGCGGTCCTGAGGCCTGGCCAGGGCCCCTGCTGGGGTCTGTGGTCTGTAGGAAACCTCAAGGTCAAGGACCTGCCTCCCCCAGTGCTGTAACCTTCTATGAGGCTTGCTGGGCAGCTCTGCCAGCCACCTTGTGCATCTCTCCACTGGCCCCTGGAAAACTTGGGGTGCTTTCCTGCCTCCACTCAATAGTTAGCTGAAGGACCCCATGGGGACCAAACCCAGTCTATCCTCTGTCCATCTTGTAAGGCAGAAGCTATGCCTGCCTAAACTTTCTCTACCTAGCCAATGTCACCCCATCCCATGATCCCCACCCCATGTTCCTCTCCTTCCTTTGGGGGTACCTACCTTTCCTCATTTGGGGGGTTGCAAGGGTGAGGTCTGACTTACAAGGAAGAGAAGATACCTGGGTTGAATATTGAATCTCGGACTGGAGACGGAAGGATTGCCTGAGCCCAGGAGGTCAGGGCTGTGATGAGTGCCTTTACCTTCTGGGCTCAGGTAATCCTTCCGTCTCAGTCTCCTGAGTAGCTGGGACTACAGACTCATACCACCATCTGGCTAATTTTTTAAAATTTATTTGTGGAGATGAGGTCTTGCTGTGTTGCTCAGGCTGGTCTCAGACTCTTCTCAAGTGACTCTCCTGCCTTGGCCTCCTAAAGTGCTGGGATTACAGGCGTGAGACACTGCGCCCAGTCAAGGACTCTAACTGGGCTCCTGCTTCCAAAATCCAACTCTTCCAATGGGTGCCCCAAATCAGTGGTGCCCATCTGTTTATCGGCATTGGCCAGCAGCCTTGTGCCAGTCAAGACTTCCCAGCTTAGCCTTTCCTGAACAGAATCTCAAAATGCAGCTGGATGCATTGGTGCATAACTAGAATCCCAGCTATTCAGGAGACTGTTTGAGGCCCGGAGTTCAAGACTAGCCTGGGCAACACAGTGAGTAACTTGGTGAGACCTCGTCTCTACAATAAATCAAAAAATTAGCTGGGCATAGTAGTGCTCGCCTGTAGTTCTGGTTACTTGGAAGGATCGCTGGAGCCCAGCAGGCTGAAGCTGCGGCGGCCATGAGTGTACCACTGCACTCCAGCCTGGGCAACAGAGTGAGAAGCCAACTCAAAAAAATAAAAATAAAAAAATAAAATAAAAAACCAGAATAGTGCAGAATCATGACTGTAATATGCTGCCTTTGGGCAACGAAAGGGAGGAAAGTAAGATTTCATAGTCAGATTCACTTGCATTTGTATGAAGACTGGGAAGAAAGCTTTTTTAAAAAGAGGTAGGTAACCTTTTTTTACATTACTGAGGGTGTGGAGGGACTAAGGGATAGTTTACCTTTTTTTTCTGAATCTGTTTTAAAAAATATTTTAGCTCTTCACAAATAAATAAAATTAAGGGGCTTATGCTTGTGTTTGTGCTTTTTAGTGGTTCTGATGATAAGACAGGTCTGGGAAGAAGCAGGGCCTTTTGAGAGAACTTTTTCTTTTTTTTTGAGTTGGAGCCTCACTCGGTTGCCCAGACTGGAGTGCAGTGGCCGCTCCGGGCCACCGCAGCCTCGACCTGCTGGGCCCCGGCGATCCTTCCGCCTCAGCCTTCCGAGTAGCCAGAATTACAGGCGCGCGCTACCACGCCCAGCTGATTTTTTGATTTATTGTAGAGACAGGTCTCGCTGCCCAGGTGGGTCTCGAACCCGTGGGCTCAGGCAATCCACTCACCTCAGCCTCCCAAAGGCGCGGGATTACAGGCTGAGCCACTGAGGCTGGCCACAATTTTTTCTTAATGGTAGTCTTTGGGTCGGGCGCAGTAGCTCACGCCTGTAATCCCAGCACTTTGGGAGGCCGAGGCAGGAGGATTGCTTGATTCCAGGACCTGAGACAGCCTGGACAACAGAGCGAGACCTCATCTCTACAAAAATAAAGAAATTAGCTGGGCGTGGTGGTGTATGCCTATAGTCCAGGCAACTCGGGGGTTTGAGACAGAAGGATCGCCTGAGCCCAGGAGGTCAAGGCTGCGATGAGTCAAGTTTATGCCTCTGCATTCCAGCCTGGGTGACAGAGTGAGACCATGACTCAAAAGAAAAAAAAAAAAAGTGGTCTTTCTCCCCTCCCATCTCCCAGCTGGGGACAATGGCAGTCTCAAAGGTGTAGTGTTTGTGGAATGAATGAAAAAACAATTTTCCATTTTAATGAAAATATTTTTACACCAGGCATGGTGGCTCATGCCTGTAATCCCAGCACTGGGAGGCTGAGACAAGAGGAATATTTGAGCCCCAGAAGTTCAAGACCAGACTGGACAACATAGTGAGAACTTGTCTCAGCAAGAAATAACAATAAAGATGTTTTTTAAAATAAGATATTTTAAAAATAACAACATAAACTGGGCTCGGTAGCTCAGCCTGTAATCCCGCGCCTTTGGGAGGCTGAGGTGAGTGGATTGCCTGAGCCCGCAGGTTCGAGACCCGCCTGGGCAGCGAGACCTCATCTCTACAATAAATCAAAAACAGCTGGGCATGGGAGCGTATGCCTGTAATTCCGGCTACTTGGAAGGCTGAGGTGGAAGGATCGCCGGAGCCCAGCAGGTTGAGGCTGCGGTGGCCGGAAGCGGCCACTGCACTCCAGTCTGGGCGACAGAGTGAGACTCCAACTCAAAAAAAAAAAAAACAACATAAACACAGAAGAAAGTTTATTAGATCACTTAAATCATTGATTTTTACAAAAGATATGTGTGTGTGTTAGTTAAGCAAACAGCAAAATGATGGTCAGGATAATGGGGCCATAAGTATAACAAAGCAACCGTCAAGTGTGTAAAGAGATAGATGAGAATCATCTGTAATTGGCATGTGCTTTGCATGCCCATAATGCCACTAGCTGATTTCTCAGGCCATGGCAGTGTTAGGCCTCACTCCTAAGTGTTTTCCTTCTTTACACAGCGAATTGTTTAAGGACCATTGTTTTCACGGGTAAAACAATACAGGTGTCTCTTCTCTGTTCACCTAACTTGTCATAAGTTAGGAATGAATCAAACTGAGATTATGCCATGTTATGAACACGATGTCAATTCATTTCATGAAGATATGTTACCTTGTGATCCATATGGTAAGATAATTTATTACTATATATATATATATATATTTTTTTTTTTTTTTTTTTCATTTGAGTTGGAGTCTTACTCCGTTGCCCAGGCTGGAGGGCAGTGGCATGCTCACTGCCACCCCAGCATCGACCTACTGGGCTCAGACAATCCTTCCACCTCAGCTTTCCAGGTAGCTGAAACTACAGGTGCATGCTACCACACCCGGGTAATTTTTTGATTTATTATAGAGATGAGGTCTCGTCAAGTTGCCCAGACTGGTCTTGAACTCCTGGGCTCAAGCAGCCCTCTCACCTTGGCCTCCCAAAGTGCTGGGATTACAGGCTTGAGCCACCGCACCCGGCCTACTTTCCATATTTAGAAATTTGGTAAAGTTTTATCACTTTATGTTTTTCTTTCAGGCCTTTCAGACAAATTATTTAAAAACACAGAATTCTGCAAAGGCTGAGAAAATGGACTCTCTAAAGACTTTCTATTTTGTATTTTTAAAAGAAAATTTGTAGTCATGGAAATATGACTGTTTGGTAAACAACTCAAGTAGTTTTTGAGCTAGTTAATACCCTGCTTCCTGAAGAAATCATCAGTTAATTTTGAACCAGGAACATTTCTGATAATAGATCAAAAAAAACAAACAAATAAACCTGGAACAGGATAAATTAACGGTGCTTTAATTCTTCAAAGAGCACACGTTATTTCAACCCACAATTGACTTCTTGGAGTCATGCCCCCTTTTCTGAAGTTGAACATTAGTTTGCTAATTCGCAAATACCTGGTCATCAATAATGATCAATATAAGAATTTTTTTTTAAAGTGCCGTGAGTTGATTTAGCTTGCTGCCATGTATGACATGTAGTTCTAATGAGAGAATTAATTTTATGCAAGTTACAGATCCTTTGAAATTGGAATCCAGACTATTATACATAAGAATCACTTCTTCCTTTCTTAATTAAGTGGGTAGTACTGTCTTTACCATCCAACTGGTTTCTCAGAAACTGAAGTCGGCTTTCTGTGTGAATATAATTTCATTTTATGGGAAGTACATTCTCTCACACCACACATCTAAGCTTCTTTAGATATAAATGGTGTGATTCGAGGGCCAGTCCTCCCAATCGAAACGTGAAACCAGGGCCAGGCGCAGTGGCTCACACCTGTAATCCCAGCAATTTGGGAGGCTGAGACGGGAGGATTGCTTGAACCCAGCGGTTCAAGGCTAACCTGGGTAACACAGCGAGACCTTGGCTCTACCAAAAAATTCCTAAACATCAACTAGGCTTGGTGCATACCTGTAGTTCCAGCTACTCGGGAGGCTGAGGTGGAAGGATCGCCTGAGCCCAGGAGGTCGAGGCTGCAGTGAGTTGTGATCGTGCCACGCACTCCGTCCTGGGCAACAGAGTAAGAGCCTGATCGGAAAAAAAAAAAAAAAAAAAGACACAAAACAACAAAAATGTGAAACCAGCCTCCCCCAGTGGGTTACTATTTAACTATTAACTATTAAGAGCAACAACGGCTGAAAATACAAAGTCCTTGGCTAATCATCATTTTCACAAAACTAATTCCCTCAAATAGGCCTGTCCTAATGGACCAATAAAACTTGCCTTGTCGTGTCTGAATGCAGCGCTACCGCCTTTTAGAGCTGGCTGTAATTGTTCATTACTGTTAGGTGAAAGTGGGAGGGGGAGCCCTAAATAATGATACTTTATACCGAGCTTCCACAGGGCCTTTCATCTGAAGATCTCAAAGCACTTGACAAGCACTAATTAATACTCATGATCCCCCGGCGAGGGAGGCAAGTATGATTATCCCCATTTTGCAGATGAGGTGAGGTTAAGTTGGGTAACCTGGTGAGTCAGGGCCGAAAGAAGAGCACCTAATTCTTAGTCTTGCGCTCACACAAGCCTTCCAAGTGGCTGCCATTGGAAAGATAAAAGCAAGCACACCTCATTTTCAAATACCCCAAGGTGAAAGCATCAATTATAAATGGGATCACAATTAAGTCATTTGATTTTAACAACAGTAATACCATCTTGTCATCTTCCAACTTTATTTTAAAAGCATAAAAAATATTATTAAAAGTAGTTTCTTAGTCCCTGAAGTGTAAAAGAAAGGTGATTTTTGTCATGGGGAGAGCAATACAGAAACTTGTGATGAATAATTTGATAAGGTGGCCCAAAAGTTGGGTTTCACTTTTTTTTTTTAGGTTGGTGGAATAGATTTTTGCAACAAGTTTAAACTCCCTGAGGGCAGATTCTTTTTTTTTTTTTTTTTTTTAAGAGATACAGTCTTTCGCTGTCAACCAGCCTGGAGCCCACTGGCCCAATTATAGCTTACTACAATGTTGAATTCTTGGGTTCAAGTGATCTCCCACCTCAGCCTCCTGATAGCTGGGAGGACAGGTGCAGGTCACTACACACAGTTATTTTTTAATTTTTATTTTTGTGGAGATGGTGTGGGTAGGAGAGTCTCACTATGTTGTTAAGGCCAGTCTCAAGCTCCTGGCTTCAAGAAGTCCTCCCACCTCAACCTCCCAAAGTGCTGTAATGACAGACATGAGATATTACTAAGCGCATCACTCAATAAATGTTAGTTAAACCAACGAAATCTACTAAGTGCCAAGGTGCTAAGGGCCATGTGAAAAGGAATAGGGTAGAACCCCATCCTCAGCGGTGGCTAGGTATTTAATGAGAGACACAGAATACAAAAAAGCAATTTAAAGCCTAAGCTGGCTCACACCTGTAATTCCAGCACTTTAGAAGGTTGAGGCAGAAGGATTGCTTGAGCCCAGGAGTGGAGACCAGTCTGGGCAACATAGTGCGACCTTATCTCTACCAAAAATCAAAAAATGAGCCTGGTGTGGTGGCATGTGCCTATATTCCCAGCTACTCGGGAGGCTGAAGCAAAAGGATCGTCTGAACGCAGGAGGTTGAGGCTGTGGTGACCTGGGATCATGCTACTGCACTCCAGCCTGGGTAACAGAGTAAGACCCTGTCCAAAAAAAAAAAAGGAAGGAAAGGAGGGAGGGAGGGAGGAGGAGGGAGGAGGAGGGAAAGAAAGAGGAAGAAAGAAAGAAAAAGAAAGAGGAAGGAAGAAAGAAAGAAAGAAAGAAAGAAAGAAAGAAAGAAAGAAAGAAAGAAAGAAAAAAAGAAAGAAAGAAAGGAAAAAAGTTTTAAAATGAGGGGAAATGAGAAGGAATAGTAAAGTATTTGTGTGAAAACATCAAGGTACTTGGTTAAAAATGAAACAGTAAGGTTTTTATGAGTTCCCAGATGATAAGACCATTGCTTCTGAAATCTATTAACTATTACCAGTCATGATGACAACTTTCTTCAGCTAAAGCTAATTGGCTTCTAAAGAAACCTGTAGGACACTGAATATTAAAATAAATATTACTTGGTCCGAGAGAAAACTTGGCAATAGCTTTGAGATGAGCAAGGAGCCAACCCTATTGGCCTTCTTTTGGTTTCCCCAAAGTGTCTCTGCCTCAGGGCCTTTGCAGGTGATAGTCAGTCTACCCAGAATACCTTTGTCAACTTCCATTCCCACATTCTTCACCTGGCCAACGCCCAATTATCCCTTGGATTTCTGACTCTTTAGATTAACTCTGTAGTTATTATGTTCTGATAACTCTGCATGTTCATCATAGCTATAATATCATCATAGCTATCACGCCTTGTGTTTAAATATTTGAGTTTTTTTAATTAATGAATTTTCTTCTATCTGGTCTGGCTCTAATTTTAAGAAAGTTCGTATCTCTGTTGTCTAGTGTTATATCTTCAGCATGTAAGAGGCCCTCAATAAATATTTGCAAAAATAAGTAAACAAATACACGTGTGGCGAGTCATTAAGAAAAGAAGTTGATCGGGCATGGTGACTCACACCAGTAATTCCAGCACTTTGGGAGGCCAAGGTGGAAGGATTGCTTGAGCCCAGGAGTTCTCTACAAAAAACAAAACAAAACAAAAAAAAACAGGTGGGGCATGGTAGCACATGTTTGTAGTCCCTGCTACACAGGAGGCTGAAGTGGAAGGATCACCTAAGCCCAGGAGGTTGAGGCTGTGGTAAGCTGTGATTGTGCCACTGCATTCTGGCCTGGGTGACAGAGTGAGACCCTGACTCCAAAAAAATAAGTAAGTAAAAATTTTTAAAACTTTCCAAACATCCTTTATTTTGGTTAATATGAGTGACTGCTGCTGTTTTGGAAATTACAGTTTAACCTCCAAGAAGTAATTAAATCTGATGTTTCAAGAGACAATTGAAACACTGTATTAACACAGTTCTTCCTAAATTATCAGATAACTAAAAAAAAATTTCTTGCCAGGAGCAGAGGCTCACATCTGTAATCCCAGCACTTTGGAAGGCAGAGGCGGGAGGATTGCTTGAACCCAGGAGTTAAGACCAGCCTGAGCAACATAGCAAGATCTTGTCTCTACAAAAAAATTAAAAAATTAATCAGGTGTGGTAGCACATGCCTGTCGTCCCAGCAACTCAGGAGGCTGAGGTGAAAGGATCACCTGAGTCCAGGAGGTGGAGGCTGCAGTAAGCTGGATCGTGCCACTGCACTCCAATTGGGGCGACAGAGTGAGACCCTGACTCAATAATAATAATAATAATAATTAATACATGAATAGATAAATAAATTTTTAAAAATCTCTCCACACTGGATTTTGGAAAGCAAATATTAGGAATTACTTTCATGGCATAATTTATTTTAAAATGTTTCACATATTCTTAAATGAAAATCGGCGTAGTCCTTGGAATTGTCAACTGACTTCAGTGTGAGGTAGCCAAGTAGAAGAGGGAAACAAGATGCTTTTTGACTGCGAAGGTTAATCTGCAAACTACATAGGCCACATGTGTATAGTTAAAGACTGATTAAAGTTCGTATAAGAAACTACTTTTCACGCTTCTCTCAACAGCTTTCTGCCGGCCACCACCTCAAGGGGATACTGCGTTCTATGCTTTTTCTGTTTGTTTTTTTCTTGTCTATTCAGTTGCCTAAAGCCCTAATATATTTGGACATCATAGTGCTTCTTCCCTATCTCTGTCATCCAATTCACTCCTTCCTAGCAATTCTGGTTACAAACTCCGCCCTCCTCTTCTCCAGCAAGTCACAGCAAATTCATTCAAAACATTCCCCAAGCCAAGGATAGATAGTGAAGTTTGTTCACAGTCAGCTGGGGCAGTGTATCTCAGTCTTTTGTATCTTCCATTCTTTTCGAGTAACATAAAAATTGTCTGATCCCATCAACCCATGGGCACTCCCATATGGTGGCTTTAGATTGGAGTTCATAAAACTCCCTCACATTTAGAGTTATTCATTTCTTCAGAATGGGACCTTTGGTCAAACTTGGTGTCACTCCTAAATTTTCTGCTTATTGTTTCCATTCCATTGAGTAATCTGTGTTTCCTGTTGCCTTCGGATCTGGAGAGAACTTTTACCAGACCGTCTTGGGAACATCCTTCCCAGTTTCTCCCATGCTTCTCCCCAGTTCTGTTCTAGCATCTCAATCCTTTACTTTTACTTTTTTGAGTCGGAGTCTCACTCTGTCACCCAGGCTGGAGTTTAGTGGTATGATCATGGGTTACCAGAGCCTCGACTTCCTGGACTCAGGCAGTCCTTCCAACTCAGCCTCCTGAGTAGCTGGAACTCCAGGCATGCACCACCAAGCCTGGCTTTTTCTTTTTTCTTTTGTAAAGACATGGTCTCACTATATTGCTTAGGCTGGTCCTGAACTTCTGGGCTCAGCAGTCCCCTCACGCTGGCCTTCCAAAGTGCTGGGATTACAGGTGTGAGCCACCATGCCCAGTTGATATCCTTTTGCCTACATACATATTTAAGTTTTCTTCCCCGTCTCATCTCGACACCTTTCTTCTTTCTGTGTGTGTATTTGCACCTCAGGCTCAGCCTGTTGGAAACTAAACTCATTATCTGCCCTTTCCCACCTTTGAGCTAATTTCTCACACCCTGCCTTCTTAAATATAGGTCTTTCTGCTAATTTCCGTTCCATTTCCCTTGCCCCTAGCACTAAAGCAATTTCCAAACTCAGTCAATTCTCCCTTCACAGTCTCTCATTTTTCCAGCTCCTCCTTTATGCCCTTGGACTTCTCCCAAATCTGCTCTGTCTCTTTTCTCTCCATCTGCCAGATCACCACCAAATTAATCTCCCACAGCCTCCTCTCTGGGAGAAAAAGGATGGAGTTTTTAGAGTCAGAATTAGGATTCAGATGCAAAACTTTCTGATTCTAAATCTCCTATATATAACACAAGGCTGAAGTGCCTCCTTGCTAAACTCCATCCAAATATGTTTATTTAATCAGCTGGGTGTGGTAGCGTGTGCCTGTAGTTCCGGCTACTCGGAAGGCTGAGGTGGAAGGATCGCCGGAGCCCAGCAGGTCGAGGCTGCGGTGGCCGGGAGCGGCCACTGCACTCCAGTCTGGGCAACAGAGTGAGACTTCAACTCAAAAAAAAAAATGTTTATTTTATTTGTAAAATTGGACACATGTTTGCATGTGCACACACACAGGCACATACTACTGTGGTGCTGAAGGGTCCACTCTTTTATTTTGTTTTGTTTTTTTGGGTGGGAGTCTCACTTTGTCACCCAAACTGGAGGACAGTGGCATATGGTGGCTCACTACAACCGCAAACTCCTGGGCTCAGGTAATCCTTCTGCCTCAGTCTCCCAAGTAGCTGGGATTATAGGCGCACACCACTGTGCCTGGCTAATTTTTCAATTTTCTTCTTTGTAGCAACAAGATCTCACTATGTTACCTAGGCTGTTCTCAGTTTCCTGGGCTCAAGCATTCCCCACCACCTTGGCCTCTCAAATTGCTGGGATTACAGGAGTGAGCCACCATGCCCAGCCCAGGTCCACTCTTAGGAAGAGTTCATTTATCAACTAGGATCACTTCTTGACATCTTCTTGTCTTTCTGACAATGCAAAAATTTGACAAGAAAAGAACAAAAATGAAATCACAAATACAGACATACTTTGTTTTATTGCACTTCATAGATACTGTGGGTTTTTTCATTTTTTCAAATTGAAGATCTGTGTACCAATCCTGCATTGAGCACATCTGTCAGTGCCATGTTTCCAACAGTGTGTGCTCACTTTGTGTCTCTGTGCCACACTTTTAAAATTCTCACAATATTTCAGACTTATCCATTATTGCTGTCATGGTGATCTGTGATTAGTGATATTTGATGCTACTATTGTAATTGTTTTAGGGCACCACAAACAGTGCCCATATGACATCGTACTCAATCCACAAATGTGTGTGTTCTTACTACTCTACTGACCACCCATTCTCCCATCTCTCTCCCTGTCCTCAGGCCTCCCTATTCGCCAAGACACAACAATAGTAAAATTAGGCCAGTCAATAACCCTACAATAGCCTCTAAGTGTTTCTGTGAAAGAGTCATATGACCCTCACTTTAAATCAAATGCTAGAAATCATTAAACATCAATTCCATGAGGTCTGAAAGAGGTGGAGAAGATGCAGAAAAAATTTGGAAGAGCAAATTGGTTCATGAGGTTTAAGAAAAGAAACTGTTTCCATAACACAAGGAAACATAAAAGCGGTAAGTCCGCAAGTTAACCAGAAGATCTAAGATGACGGATGAAGGTGGTTACACTAAACAACAGATCTTTCAGTGCAGATGAAACAGCCTTCTATCGGAAGAAGATGCCATCTAAGACTTTCACAGCTAAAGGGGAGGAGTCAGTGCCTGGCTTCAAGGATTCAAAGGACAGGCTGACTCTTTTGTTCAGGGGCTAATGAAGCTGGTGACTTTCAATTGAAACTGTCGCTCATTTATCATTCTAAAAATCCTCGGGCTCTTAAGAATTATGCTAAATCCATTCTGCTTTGCTCTAGGAATAGAACAAATCCTGGATGACAGCACATCTATTAACAACATGGTTTACTGAATATTTTAAGCCCACTGTTGAGACCTACTGCTCAGAAGAAAAGATTCCTTTCCAAATATTACTTCTCACTGACAATGCACCTGGTTGCCCAAGAGCTCTGATGGAAATGTACAAAGAAATGAATGTTGTCTTCATGTCTGCTA
Organism: Carlito syrichta; assembly: GCF_000164805.1. Lineage (NCBI taxonomy): Eukaryota > Metazoa > Chordata > Mammalia > Primates > Tarsiidae > Carlito > Carlito syrichta. The sequence goes on from NW_007248164.1 coordinate 129,016, forward strand.
ACACAATACCCATTCTGCAGTTCACAGATCAAGGAGTAATTTCAACTTAAGAAATACATTCTGTGAGGCTATAGTTGTCACAGATAGTGATTCTGTTGATGGATCTGGATAAAGTAAACTGAATACCTTCTGAAAAAGATTCACCTTTCTAGATGCCATTAGTGACATTTTTGATTCATGGAGGAGGTCAAAGGATCAACATTAATGGGAGTTTGAAAGAAGTTGATTCCAACCCTCAAGGATGACTTTGAGGGGTTCAAGACTTCAGTAGAGGAAGCCACTGCAGATATGGTAGAAATAGCAAGAGACTTCGAATTAGGAATGGTGCCTGATGAAGTGACTGAATTTCTGCAATCTTAGGATAAAACTTGAACAGACAAGGTGTTGCTTCTTATGGGTGAGCAAAGAAAGTGACTTCTTTTTATTTCTGTTTTTTGTCTTTTCCTGATCAAATAGCCCAGATTGTAAAAATTGGTTTCTTGAGATGAATTCCACTCCTGATGAAGATGCTGTGAACATTGTTTCGATGATGACAAAGAGTTTAGAATGTTACATAAACAATTTAAAAAGCAATGGTGGGTTTCGAGATTAACTTCAACGTTGGCTGGGCTTGGTGGCTCAGCCTGTAATTCCGCGCTTTGGGAGGCCGAGGTGAGTGAATTGCCTGAGACCGCGGATTCGAGACCCGCCTGGGCAACTTGGTGAGACCTCATCTCTACAATAAAAAAAAAAAGAAAAAATTAGCTGGGCGTGGTAGTGCGCGCCTGTAGTTCTAGCTACTTGGAAGGTTGAGGCAGAAGGATCGCCTGAGCCCAGCAGGTCGAGGCTGCGGTGACCGGGAGCGGCCACGGCACTCCAGTCTGGGTGACAGAGTGAGACTCCAACTCAAAAAAAAAAAACAGTGGTGGGTTTTGAGATTAACTCCAATGTTGAATGAAGTTCTTCTGTGGATAGAATGCTGCCAAACAGCAGCACACACTACAGAAAAATCTTTTGTAAGAGAAAGAGTCCATTGATGGGCACACTTCATTGTTGTCTTATTTTAAGAAATGGTCACAGCCACCCCAATCTTTAGCAACGGCCCTCAAAGCAATCAGCAGCCATCAATATCAAGGCAAAACCTTCCACTAGCAAAAAAAGTAGGACTTGCAGAAGGTTCAGGTGATTGTTAGCATTTTTGGACAAGAAAGTGTTTTAAATTAGGGAATGCACATTGTTTTTTAGACATGATGCTATTACGTACTTAATAGACTACAGTATAGTGTAAATATAACTTTTTTTTTTTTATGACTTGGAGTCTCTCTCCGTCGCCCAGGCTGGAGTGCAGTGGTACACTCATGGCCACTCCTGCAGAGACTTGCTGGGCTCTGGCGATCCTCCCACCTCAGCCTTCCAAGTAGCCCAAACTACAGGTGTGTGCTACCATGCCCGGCTAATTTTTGATTTATTGTAGAGACAAGGTCTCACCAAGTCACCCGGGCTGGTCTTGAACTCACAGGCTCAGGCAATCCACTCTCCTCAGCCTCCCAAAGTGTTGGGATTACAAGCTGAGCCACCGAGCCTGGCCTAAATATAACTTTTATATGCACTAGAAAACCACCAAATTTATTGAGATAGTTGTTTCATCATGGTGGTCCAGAACCAAACCGGCATAATCTCAGAAGCCTGCCTGGAGTAAAATACCCCAGCGCTGTGGGCTGTCAGTCAATAATGGCCACAGTCATGGACTCTAAGGAAGTTCAGGAACTGTGTGTTCAGTGAATGTACCTCCTTCAGTGCACCCCCTCATAACAAGCCCTCCAGAGTTTGTTATGGGGGATCCCATAGCACCCCCCGCCCCGTTAATGTAGCAAAACAGCATCTGTCCATGACCGAGGGAGCTATCTGTCAAATATGCCCTGAAAACAGTGCCTTGCATGCATCCTATATGGGGCACCTGAGAGATATCAGAGCTCCAGTTAATTACAAATAAAAATTTTAATCCAATGGTTAGAATAGATTTTATTGTTAACATTTTGAAAAGAATCTATATTAACATGATCGTGGAGAGCTTTAAATGACAGGATAAAAAAATGCTCATAAAATTATCTTAAGCGTTAAATGCAAAATACAAAAGTTTATCACACTGGCTGTCAACATTGTGGGTATATTACACAGGTATTTATGGAGGGACGCAGAGGAGATTAAAAGAAAATATTCTAGAATGCTTACAGTGACTGTCTCTGGGGAGGGAATTATAAGAGATTGACTTTATATCCTGGTACTTTTACAATGTTTCACATCCTTGTACTTTTAAAATATTTTGTAATTAGGGCCAGGTGTGGTGGCTCACGCCTGTAATCCCAACACTTTAGGAGGATTGCTTGAAGCCAGGAGTTTGAGACTAGCCTGAGCAATATAGTGAGACCTTGTCTCTATACAAAATACAAAAATTAGCCAGGTGCGGTGGCACATGCCTGTTGTTCCAACTATTTGGGAGGCTGAGGCAGAAGGATCACCTGAGCCCAGGAGGTCAAAGCTGCAGTAGCCATAGCATTCCGTTGCACTCCAGTCTGCACAACACAGTGAAACCCTGTCTCAAAAATATAAAATAAAATGTTCTATGATAAGTAAGTATTACTTTTGGAATTATGAAAAGTAATATATTTTTCTTTAGGGACCTTATTGCTTGAAAAGTTTATACAGTCACATGATTCAAATCTCAAAATGCTTTCAGGGTAAACACTGAGAAGACTTTCCCACTCTGGTCCTTACCTCTCCACCCTGGAGGACCAATTACTTCTTTTCTTCTGTATCCTTCTTGAGTTTCTTTATGCAGATATGAGCAAATATAAATGCATGTTGCTATTCTCTTCTCTTTTTTACACAAAATGTACCATTTCATGAACTGGCTTGCACTTCCCTCTTTTCTTTTAATTTACCCCAGTGATATTTACAAAAGGACAGGGATGAAACTCCCTCACTTATTTTCACAGCTGCCTGGTACTCTATGCGTGAATGTTACATTGTATTCAAATTGTTTCCTATCTTTTCACTTATACCAAAATAATGCAACAATGAAAAATCTTGTGTATGCCTCATTTTTATACATTTTCAGATGTCTCTACAGGCTAAATACACAGAAAGGAGATTTCTTGGTCAAAGAGCATTCATTTTGATAGAGATTGCCAAATTGGCCCCTGTAACAGTGGCACTATTTTGCACTTTCACCAGTTATGTTTCTGAGCATCTGTTTTTCACACTCTTGCCATGTTTTGTCCAACTTTTTGATTTAATCTAATTTAAAAATTTTAAATGATGTTTTAGCATAGTTTTATATTTTTCTTACTATGGGAGTGGGTAAATATCTTTCCATGTATTTAAGACCTTTTTTTTTGAGTTGGGTTCTCACTATGTCATCCAGGCCGGAGTGCACTTGCATGATCACGACTCACCACATTCTCGACCTACTGGGTTCAGGTGATCCTTCTGTCTCAGTCTCCCAAGTAGCTGGGACTATGGGCATGCACCACCACACTCAGCTAATTTTTGTGAATTTTTTTTTTTTTTTTTTTTTTTGTAGAGATGGCATCTCACTATGTTGCCCAGGCTGGTCTCAAACTCCTGTGCTTAAGCAATCCTCCCACCTTGGCCTCCCAAAGTACTGAGATTGCAGGCCACTGTGCCCAGCCTTATTTCTTTTTCTGTTTGGGTCCTTTGTCCTATTTTCTTAGTGAATTACTGTTTTGTTCCTTCTCTTTTATTGAAAGTAGGAAGATCAGACTTTTGTTAACTGAAAATTCTATTTTTGTTCAATTTTTTATTTTTTGAGTCAGTATCTCTCTCTGTTGCCCAGGAATGAGTGCAGGGGCACGATCACAGCTACTGCAGCCTTGACCTCCTGGGCTCAGGTGATCCTTCTACCCTACCCTTCCAAGTAACTGGAACCACAGGTGCATGCCACCATGCTTGCCTACTTTTTTTAATTTGTTGTAGAGCTGAGATCTTGCCATGTTGCCCAGGTTGACCTCAAACTTCTGGGATCAGGCAATCCTCTTGCCTCTGCCTCCCAGAGTGCTGAGATTACAGGCTTAAGCCACCACACCCAGCCTCTGTTTTTTATTTGTATGACAGTGTGTATGTACATCAAGTAGGTCTGAGTTGTTTTTGGTTTTGTTTTTAATGAAGTTAAAATTGTCAATCCATCTTTCGAGGCTCTGGAGTTTGGGTCATAATTTAAAAGGCCTTCCGTACTTTAAGTTTATAAAGGAATTTCCACATTTTTTAATAGGACATCTGTGATTTCAGTGTTTACACTTACATCTTTGGAGTTTTTTTGTGGTCTCCAGTGTGAAATATAAGAATCCAACTCTTCGTGTTTTGAATGGCTACCCCGAGTCCCAGCACCATTGATTAATTCTTTAAAGATCTTACTATATCGCACCTATTTGGGTTTCCACCTTTTTTCAAATAATTTTTTAAAGTAATATAATTTTGAAGAAAGAAAGAATACTCCATGGGAGCTCAAGAAAAGAGTTCCTTCAAATCAATCCCTTTGTGATACAGAGAAAAATAACATTTTAAAAAAGTATTACATTTTTCTAAATGCAAAGAACAAAATAAAGATCGCCTAAATTGTATTATAGATAACACCTTGGTATATAGGCAGTGTGTTCTTCTATGTCATATAAATATCCTACATATGTTTATACTTATATACAAATATATTTTAAAGGTTTTTCCAAAAAGTTTCCATCAGAAAAAGAAAGGAGCTCAGTGCGGTGGCTCGTGCCTGTAATCCCAGCACTTTGGAAGGTCAAGGCAGGAGGATTGCTTGAGCCCAGGAGTTCAAGACCCTCCTGGGCAGCATAGTAAGACCTCACCTCTACAAAAAACACATTTAAAAAAAATTATTTGGGCCTGATAGGGCAAGCCTGGAGTCCCAGTTACTCATAAAGCTGAGGTGAAAGTATGCCAGAGCCTAGGAGGTCGAGGCTGTTGTAAGCTGCTATCGGGCCAATGCACTCCAGCCTGGGCGATAGAGTGAGACACCGACTCGAAGAAAAAGAAGTAGGAGGCTGGCTAATACTCAAATAACAAAGACAACAGGATCAAAACAGGCCTAACACAAATGAGAGTGGTTAAAGCCATTAAAATCGCTCAGAGCAATTACTGATTATCAAGAATCAGAAACACCTGGAGGGCTTGTTAAACCAGACATCTGGGCTCCACCCTGAAGCTTCCAACGAAGTAAATTGGGGTGGGACCCCCCCAAATTTGCATTTCTAGTGAGTTCCCAAGTGATGCTATTGGCTGAGATCCGAGGTCACAATTAGGACCCACCCAATCAGAGTAAAACTTAACCCAGGGTGTGAAGATTCAGATAAAATGACTAAACTTAAGTTGATTAAAAGTCATCCAGAAATTTCTTACTTGACCCCAGTGGAAATATTTCCAAAAGATGTTGATACCCTTCCTGCCTAAGAAGATGCAGTGCTCTAACCCTAATTGAGGACTTCTTGCCTTCTGGAGAGCTTGGCATGCCCTGGGGTGAGACTTCTGATGTGTTTTTCAACAAATTGGAGATGGAGATGGTGCCAAAATGGCTACTTTGGTTCAGACCTACCCATGCAGTTGAGACTCCAACTCTTAAAAAAAATAAAAAATAAAAAATAAAAAAAATAAAACCCTGCATTCCTGGCCAGGCGGGCGCAGTAGCTCAAGCCTGTAATGTCAGCACTTTGGGAGGCCGAGACAGGAGGATTTCTCAAACCCAGAAGTTCGAGACCAGCCTGGGCTACATAGCAAGACTTCATCTCGAAAAAAAAAAAAAATTGGCTGGGTATGGTGACGCACTCAGGAGGTTGAGGTAGAAGGATCCCCTGAGTCTGGGAGGTAGAAGCTTCAGTGAGTATGGGTAACAGAGGGAGACTCTGACTCAAAAAAAAGAAAAAAAGCAAGTCAATATATGGCATATACAAAATAGAATATAATTTTCCAACAAAACAAACAAAAAACAGTGGATTCTGTGCTTTCAAAAAAAAACAGGTGGTGGGGGGTAACTTTCTACATGGATTTGGAGGGAGATAGGGTAGGTTAAAAAAAGATGACCCCTTAAAAGACATCAACTTCAAGTCTTTGGAACTTGAAAATGTGACCTGATTTAGAAAAAGAGTCTTTGGAGATGTGATTAAAAGGATCTTAAAATGAGATTATCTTGGGTCCTAAATTCAATGACAAATATCCTTCTGAGAGGCAGAGGGAGACTTCACACAGTCTTCTGCAGCAAGCAATGTGACCACCAAAGCAGAGACAGAGGTGATGTAGCCTCCAGGACCTTGATTCAGATTTCCGACCTCCAGAAATCCTGCATAAATATGATTTACTCATTTATTCCTGGGATGTCTCCCTTCTAACATGCGCCCTGTGGTAACAAGAATTTCTACCTGCTGTTTCACTATTGGGACCCCAGAGTCTAGAAAAGCCCAAGGGCATAGTGAGCAAATATTCTATAAATATTTGCAGAATCAAGTGTTGGTGGAGAATGTGGTTTGAGATTTTTTTTGATGGTGTGAGATAGTAAGGCTGAGGGGTGGAAGGACATTTATTCAAGGAGGAGGAACAGATCTTGATAAATAGGTGAGCAGGGATGGGTCAACTATGATTCTGGCTCTTTGGAGGGTTTTGAGGAGTAGACATGAAAGCCAGATGGATTTGTGAGGACAGATCCCGTGGGGGAAGGTTCTCTCAGCAACCAGTGGGAGCACTGAGGGGTTTTAGCCCCAGAATGACCTGGTTGGAATCTTATTAAGAATTTTTCTGGCTGAGAGCAGTGGCTTACGCCTGTAATCCCAGCACTTTGGGAGGCTGAGGCGGGAAGATTGCTTGAGCCTGGGAGTTCAAGACCAGCCTGGGCAACATAGTGAGACCTCATCTCTACAAAAATATATTTAAAAATTAGCCAGGCATGGTAGTGCATGCCCATAGTCCCAACTGCTTGGGAGGCTGAGGCGGAAGGATAACCTGAGTCCAGGAGGTGGAGGCTGCAGTGAGCCACGACTGTGCCCCTATACTCCAGCCTGGGTGACAGAGTGAGACTCCAACTCAAAGAAAAAAAAAAAAAAAGAATGTTGTGTGTTTCAGTCCCTGAAACAAATATTATTCTTTAGGTCTTATGTGCCCGTGGGTTCTTCTTTTTCTAAGTTTCACTGAATTTGGCTATAATCGTGAAATATAATTAGCTCTTACTTAATGCCAGCATAATTTCAAGGGGGAAATCTGTCTTTCAGTTCTTTTGATCTAGCATTGACCCCACTTTCTCAACATTGTCATGCCATCCACAATTTCCTCGTCTTTTGCCTCAGCTGTCCTAAATACCAGCCTCCCTCCACTTTTTAAAAAAAAATTAACAGATGCTCTTTTCCCCAATTTTCTCTCTACAATGCTGAGTGGGTCATTTTGCTTTTGTCAATTCTTTCCGTCACATAACATGTGGCTTTGCCATGGTTGATTATAACTGACTAGCAATGTTTATATAACATTTCATCTCTGGGGCTTGTTCACATTTCTTTAAGACCTCTTTTGTGAGTGTCTTTTTTCCTTTTGCAAGTCTTATATTCAAGTATCAATTTATTTTTCACCTCAAACATTTTCTGCATTGTCTTTTTTCTTCTTAAATATTTATTAGTTATTTTTGAATTCTAATTCTTCCTCTTTCCACTGTGTTTCAGCTGCCACCATTTATCTGTTTCATTTTCTTTTTCTTTTTTGAGTCAGGGTCTCTTTCTGTTGGGCTAGAGTGCAGTGCTACAATCATGGCTCACTATAGCCTCAACCTCCTGGGCTCAAGTGATCCTCCTGTACAGCCTCTCAAGAAGCTGGAACTATATATATGCACCACAACACTCGACTAATTTTAAAAAAAATTTTGCAAGCCAGGCCCGGTGGCTCACGCCTATAATTCCAGCACTTTGGGAGGCAGAGGCCAGAGGATTGCCTGAGCCCAAGGATTCAAGACCAGCCTAGGCAACCTGATGAGATTCATTTCTACAATTAAAAAAAAAAAAATTAGCCGGGCATGGTGGCACATGCCTGTGGTTCCAGCTACTTGGAAGGCTGAGGTGGAAGGATCAACTGGGCCCAGCAGGTCAAGGCTGGTGTGGCCGTGAGCATGACACTGCCCTCCAGCCTGGGTGACAGAGTGAGACTCTGACTAAAAAAAAAAAAAAATGGGGGGGGGGGGAGAAAAAATTATCTAAATGTTTACTATGTTGGCTAAACTGGTCTTGAACTCCTGGGCTCAAGTGATCCTCCCACCTCGGCCTCCCAAATTGCTGGAATTACCAGTGTGAGCCACCACGCTCAGCCACCATTTATCTGTTTTGTTTTGGGTTTTTTTTGAGTTGGAGTCTCACTCTGTCGCCCAGACTGGAATGGGGTGGCACGTTCCTGGCCACCGCAGCCTCGACCTGCTGGGCTCTAGTGATCCTTCCACTTCAGCCTTCCAAGTAGCTGGAACTACAGGTGCACGCTACCACGCCTGGCTAATTTTTTGATTTATTGTAGAGACGAGGTCTCACCAAGTTGCCCAGGCGGGTCCAAATTCTCCAGGTTCTGCTGCCTTGCCTGAATCAGGAAGGAATTAACCTTCAGGGTCTTAAAAAACAAAAGGATGTGCAGGCACAGACATTACCCCCTCCTGACATTGACATGGATGCCCACAGGACAACTCAAGGCTCATGTTTCAGTTTGGTTTTAGCCATTTGTGTGTTTTTCCAAAGCTTTTAGTTTTAGGGGAGAACTAAGTTGAAAATGATAGTAGGGCTAATTCCTTAAGTATAAGATGAAGGAAGCCTGAGAACGATTCAGTCTAGGGGTTTGAGAATTCTTGAGGTCTAATATCTCAGAAAACTTTGACAGTTCTATCTATTGTCTTTATACAAAGTCACAAATATTCAAATAAATGTTTCATAGCTTTTCAGAGCCAAAAAAAAAATTGAAATAGAGATAGAACTACAAGAATAATAAAATGGTGCTTCTTCTAAAGACAGCCAGCCCTTCCGAAACAAATGTATGGACCCTACATTTTACATTTCATTTTGAAAGCATGTATGCATGCAAGAAAATTGTCTACTTTTGGAAAACAACTTTTTGTTTTGTCTTGCTGTTTTGGGTCAGAGTCTTACTCTGTCGCACAGACTGGGGTGCAATGGCACGCTCACAGTCACTGCAGCCTCGACCTGCTGGGCTTAGGTGATCCTCCCGCCTCAGCCTTCCAAGTAGCTGGAACCACAAGCACGTGCCACCATGCCTGGCTAATTTTCTGATTTATTGTAGAGATGAGGTCTCATCAAATTGCCCAGGCTGGTCTCGAACCCCTGGACTCAGGCAATCCTCTCGCCTCCATCTCCCAAAGTGTTGGGATTATAGGCATTAGCCACCATGCCAGGCTTCGGCTAACAACTTTTAAAAGCGAAGGGGAAAAGTGGGTAACATGATAGTTTCTATATTATCCTTATATTTGACTTCCAGTTCTGAAGTTTTTTTGTTGTTTGTTTTTTTTGTAGAGACAGGGTCTCACTATGTTGCCCAGGCTTGTCTAGAACTGACCTCAGGCAATTCTCCTGTCTTGGCCTCCCAAAGTGCTAGGATTATAGGGGTAAATCACCACATCTAGCCCTAAAATCTTTTTTTAAAGTGTGAAAACATCCAGAGGGACAAATTATTATTATTATTAATTATAGTTGTGAGCCAGAAGGAATAACAATTTTTTTAAAAAATCCAGATTTCTGTCTTATTATATCGGAGAACAAGCATTTCTCTTAGGAAACCAAGCCCCAAAATGCTATGATTAAAGCAACTAAATGAGCAGTTTGAGAACCAGACTAAGCATTTTGCTGTTATAGATAGTTGCACAATTTCAAAATATAAGACTATATCCCAAAAAAATTGTGCAGCTCTGTAGAGAATATGCCTTTTGCTTGGATGGATTTAGAGTCTATAGTACTCAGTGATCTATCACAGAGATATGAGTATCATATGTATTCACTTATAAGCAAACCCTGAACATTTACCATAATACTATAAGAAAGTGATTGGCAGTGATACACTACCGGGGGGCGAGAGGAGACACATAACATCAATAAGGGTACCTGATCTCAAACCAGGTGGAGACCAAAAGGAGGCCCAAACTTTACCTGTACGATGGCCACATATGTACCTAACCCTGAAATGTACCCCACATCTTTAAAACAATCAAACAAATAAATAAAAAGAATATGCTTTTCTAGAATGTAAATTGTGTCATTTATCAACTTCCTTGTTGTGAGAAATGAAGGGATGGTGAATCCATTCCCTAATTTGAATCTGGAAGACAAGAGTCAACAGCTCTCTTGGGGCAGTAGAGAATTGTATTTATTTTAAACATTACTTAGGCTTTTTTTTTTAGTCTTTAAGCTTTAATAAGTTCTTTATTGCTACAAAATATGAATGGTAAATTCTTTTTTTTTTTTTTTTTTTTTGAGTCGGGGTCTTGCTCTGTCACCCAGACTGGAGTGTAGTGACCCAATCACAGTTTACCGCAGCCTCGACCTCCTGGGCCCAGGCGATCCTTCCACCTCAGCCTCTCAAGTATCTGGGACTACGGGCGCACTCCACCATGCCTGGCTAATGTTTTTAAAATTTTGTAGAGACGAGGTCTCGCTATGTTGCCCAGGCTGACCTTGAACTCCTGGGCTCAAGCAATCCTTCTTCCTTGGTCTCCCAAAGTGCAGGGATTATTGGCAGGAGTTACCACACATGGCTTATGTATAGTCAATTCTTGTTATTGCTGTATGTATGTTGTATAAAGTAGGCATAAACATCAAATTAGAAAAATACTTCTAGAAAAAATACAGGGTTAGGTTGCTGGGTTACATGATGAATAGGTAACCTTATTTTATGTGACTTTCTGTTTTAACTCATCCTTAAATATAACTCATCTTAAGTAAATTCTATGAAGAAAGAGAAATAAAGTTTTTTTCCCAATAGCTTTAGGAGGTACAGATAGCTTGTGGTTACATAGATGCATTGCATAACAGGTAAGAAGTCTGGACTTTAAGTGTACCCACCTGTGCACACTGTACCTGATAGGTGATTTTTCTTTTCTTTTCTTTTTTTGTGAGTCAGAGTCTCACTCTGTTGCCCAGGCTGGAGTGCCGTGGCATGCTCACGGTCACTGCAACCTCGACCAGCCTCAACCTTCCAAGTAGCTGAAACCACGGGTGCATACCACCAAGCCCGGCTAATTTTTTGATTTATTGTAGAAACAAGGTCTTGCCAAGTTGTCCAGGCTGGTCTCAAACCCCTGGAGTCAGGCAATCCTCTTGCCTTCGCCTCCACCTCCCAAAGTGCGGGGATTATGGGTGAGAGCCACCATGCCCAACTCCGATAGGTGATTTTTCATCCCTCTCCTCCTCTCCCTCCTCCCCTTTCAGTAGTAGGGAATTTTAATGGCCAAAGCCACCCCGTGGCATTATTAGGAAGATGGAAGTATTATCTTAGGGACACTCTGTTAAAGTAAGAAAATCCCCTTACTAGCCGGGGAATAGTATGTGACCTGGTTCACCAGCACTGCCAGATGCACTTGCTACATGTCACAAGATTGCTGTCTCAGCAACAGGCATCACATCCATGATCAAAACAGGAAGAAGGAAGAGGGAGGGAGGAGCCAGCATCATGCCATCTGAAAGCAAAATGTGGTTCAGATGCAACTGTAGTCATTCGGAGGCTCCACTGGGTTTGAGTACTCAAGATGGCTTCCTTGCATAGATGGCTATTGGTGCCAGCGGTTGATTGATTGAGTGTCAACTGGAGTGTCTCAGTTTTCCTCTACTAGCTTCACTGTGAGGCTTAGGCTTATCACACCATGGTGGCCGGGAGCATTCCAACCTGACCAGTTCCGCTGTACAAACACCTTTCTGGGTCTCTGCTTGCACTATGTTTACTAATGTCCCATCAGCCAAAGCAAGTCATGAGACCAAGACTAGTTCAATGTGGGAAGGGATTAACAAGGCATGTATAACTAATGGTGTGGTCAAATGGGAGTCATCAGAAAGCCGTAACCAGCCTTGAAAATATCCTCAGATCTGCCAGGCATGGTGGCTAACGTCTGTAATCCCAGCATTTTGGGAGGCAGAGGCGATAGGATTGCTTGAGTCTAAGGGTTCAAGACCTGCCTGGGCAACTTGGCGAGACCTCGTCTCTACAATAAATCAAAAAATTAGCCAGGTGTGGTGGTGCATGCCTGTGGTTCCAACTACTTGGAAGACGGAGGCAGGAGGCTCACCTAAGCTCAGCAGGTCGAGGCTGCAGCGCCATGCGTGTGCCACTGCACTCCAACCTGGACAACAGATTGAGACTTTGACTCAAAAAAAAAAAAATTCCTCAGATCCTGGAATGGCACAGAAACAGATGGGACCCTTGTCATCCAAACGTCATGACAAAGATCTAGAATAGAAAGTTACAGGACTTACAACAATTAATATGGTCGGACACATTAACTCATGCCTGTAATCCCAGCACCTTGGGAAGCCATCGTGGGAGAATTGCTTGAGACTAGAAGTTCAAGGCCTGCCTAGGTAATAAAGTAAGGCCTTGTCTCTACAAAAAAATAATAATTAAAAGAAATAGCATGGCTTGGTGATGCACTCGTGTAGTCCCAGCTACTCAGGAGGCTGAGTTGGGAGGATCACCTGAGCCCAGGAGGTCGAGGCTGTGATAAGCTATGATTGTGCCACTGCACTCCAGTCTGGGCAACAGAGTGAGACCCCGACTCAAATAAATAGATATATAAAGTAAGAAAATTACAAAAAAAAACCCAACTAAATTAAGTTATTTTAAAGAAAAATAAAGTGACATCCAGCAGCTATGATTAGATCATGTCTCTGAAGGGTTATTCCCTGGCACGTAGAAAGGGCTAATAAATGTTAGCTGTTGTGGTAAAAATGATGCTATGGTAATGCAGATAAAGATATTAATTATTGTTACAACTGGCACGAGGTAAGTTAAAGTTTACCCATTCATACAACAAGCGTTTATTGAACTTTTGGTTTATACAAGAACCTTTACAATTCAAAACCTAGGGAGCAAAGAGTTTAGTGGGTGACTCATATTATCGAGGAAATAAAACATTTATTTTGGATACAGTATTAAGAGGAAAAGACTAAGTACTTTGGAAGACATTTCTAATGACTCAGAATGCAATTTATTCTTCTGAAGAACATGACTATAACATGGAAATTATCGTGACTGCAGTAAAAAGATTTTTTAAATTATTGTAGTGAAAAACACATAGCACTCAATTAACTATCTTAACCACATTTAAGTACACAGTTCAACAATTTTTAAAAATTTTGTTGTATTAACAGTTTCAGTAAAAAAATAGCAGTAAACATTTGAAATAGAAATATAAAATAGAACTGAAGCAAGAGAAAATATCACTGTTAAAAATCTGTCCTTTTAAAAAATTTTGTTTGATTTGGCTTGACTTTCTTTTTTTTTTTTTTGAGTCAAGGTGTCATTCTGTCATCCAGTCAGGAGCGCAGTGACACGATCACAGCTCACCACAGCCTCAACTTTCTGGGCTCTAGCAATCCTTTCACTTTAACCTCCTGAATAGCTGGAACTACAGGCGTGAACCACCACACACAGCTAATTTTTTTATACAGATGAGGTCTCGCTATGCTACCTGGGCTGATCTCAGACTCTTGGGCTCAAGCAATCCTTCTGCCTTGGCCTTCCAAAATACTGGAATTACAGGCATGAGCCACTGTACCAGGCCTTGGTTTGATTTTTTGAGTCAGCAAAAGATTAAACTTGATATTGAAAACCATATATACACATAGCCTAAATGTCTTGGCTATGGAAATGTGTCTGCTGTTTATAACAAAACAAGGACACAGGTTTACTGCTAAGCCCAGGCAGGTTTGCTGGACCAGCTCTAATGAAAAAGCTGAAGAAAAATCAAAACAGGCCAGGCATGGCACGGTGGCTCACGTCTGTAATCCCAGCATTTTGGGAGGCAGTGGTGAGAGGATTGCCTGAGTCCAGGAGTTCATGACCAGCCTGAGCAATATGGCGAGACCTTGTCTCTACAATAAGTCAAAAAATTAGCTGGACGTGGTGATGTATGCCTGTAGTGCCAACTACTCAGGAGGCTGAGGCAGAAGGATTGCCTGAACCCAGCAGGTCAGGGCTGTGGTGAATCGTGATCGTGCCACAGCACTCCAGCCTGGGTGACAGAGTGAGACCCTGACTCAAAAAATGAATAAATACAAATTTTAAAAATAAAAATAGGCTAGCACAGTGACTCATGCCTGTAATCCCAGCACTTTGGGAGGTGGAGGCGATAGTAGTGCCTGATCCCAGGGGTTTGAGGCCAGCATGGGCAACTTGGCAAGACTTCATCTCTACAGTAAATAAAAAAAATTATCTGGGTGTGGTGGAGTGCCTGTAGCTCCAGCTAGTTGGAAGATTGAAGTGGAAGGATCACCTGAGTCCAGCAGGTGCTGCAGTGACTGTGAGCGTGCCACTGCATTCCAGCCTGGGTGACAGAGTGAGACTCCAACTCAAAAAATAAAAATAAAACAGATAGCATATGACCAAATACGTGAATAGAAGTTTTGTGGATGTGAGAAAAAGAAGCAGTGAGAAGAACAAGAAAGAAGGGTGAGAACGGATTAGATGGCAGCGAGGATTTATAAGATAAATTTCACGAGGAACAAGGGAGAAAACAAAACTCAAATAATGACTTGGCACAGTCAAGAAAACAACAGATAGAAGGCGAAAAAAAAAAAATGAGGTGAGTAGATTGCCTGAGCCTGTGGGTTCGAGACCTGCCTGGGCAACTTGACGAGACCTCATCTCTGCAATAAATAAAAAATTAGCCGGGTGTGGTAGCGCGCGCCTGTAGTTCCAGCTACTTGGA
>NW_007248164.1:143979-144628 GCF_000164805.1 Carlito syrichta
CCCAGCAGGACGAGGCTGCAGTGGCCGGGAGCGGCCATTGCACTCCCAGTCTGGGCAACAGAGGGAGCACTCCAACTCAAAAAAAAAAAGGCAAAAAAAAAAAAAAAAATGTTACCTTCTCAAGTATTATAGCTGTTAATACATCAAAAATATTTTTATTACTGAACTGTGCACAAGAAATGTTTAAAAAAATAGATGAAAAACACTCTTTAGAAGAGAGAGCTTTGTCTGAAGTTTCCTCAAAAAAGGAATAAAAGAGAAGAAAAGGGAAGGGAGAGAAAGAGAAGCAAAGGAAGTCCGAGTGCAGTAGTTCATGCCTATAATTGTAGCACTTTGGGAGGCTGAAGTGGGAGGATTGTTTGAGCCCAGGAGTTCAAGACCAGCCTAGACAACATAGTGTGAGACCTTGTCTCTACAAAAAATAAAAAAATTAGCCAGTCATGATGACGCACACCTGTAGTCCCAACTATTTGAGAGGCTGAGGCAGAAGGACTGTTTGACTGCCAGGAAGTGGAGGCTGTGGTGAGCCGCGATCATGCCACTGCACTCTGGGCAATAGGGTGAGACCCTGACTTGGAAGGAAGGAAGGAAGGAAGGATGGAAGGAAGGAAGGAAGGAAGGAAGGAAGGAAAGAAGGAAGGAAGGAAGG
>NW_007248164.1:144648-148044 GCF_000164805.1 Carlito syrichta
GAGAGAGGGAAGGAGGGAGAAGGTGAGGGGGAAGGGAGGGAAGACGGGAATGAAGGAAGGAAGGAAGGAGGAAAAAAAGAAGGAAGGAAGGAAAGAAAAAAGAGAGAAGCAAAGGAGAGGGGAATAGAGAAGAAGGAAGGAAGACACCAATAAGGGGAAATGCCAAAGACAATGAGAAGCCGGTCTAGTAGTTAGAATTTGAGTCCCAGAAGAAGAAGAATACAGGAAGTGGTACAATGCTAGGCAAGGAGGAGAGCCACACGCCCAAGTGACTGGGGAGAAGAGGAAGGTGCCTTTCGACTGAAGCCGCCACCTTCCGGTTATGCGACA
Organism: Carlito syrichta; assembly: GCF_000164805.1. Classification (NCBI taxonomy): domain Eukaryota; kingdom Metazoa; phylum Chordata; class Mammalia; order Primates; family Tarsiidae; genus Carlito; species Carlito syrichta. The sequence goes on from NW_007248164.1 coordinate 144,979, forward strand.
AAATGAAGAACACAAAGGTAAAGAAGAGAGGCGCTGTCAAGGCTCTCTGGGCCTTTTAGGAAACGTGGAGTTACGCCTTCAGCCACAACCATGTGAATCTACATGAAAGGGGACAGTGTAGACATCAAGAGAATGGGCACAACCCAGAAAGGAACGCCCCACACATGTCACCATGGCACAACTGGAAGAGTCTACGGTGTCACCCAGTGAGTTGTTGGCACCGTCATCAACAAAATGTTAAGGGCAAGATTTTTGTCAAGGGACTTCATGTGGGTATTGGGCCAATTCACTTGGCTAGGAGTTGAGGGAGCTTCCTGAAAGGTGTGAGGGAAAATGATCAGAAAAACAGGAAGCCCAAGAGAAAGGCACCTGGATTCACCTGAAGCCGGAGCCTGCTCCGCCCAGAGAAGCCCACCTTGTGAGAACCAGCAGGAAGGGGCCTGGGCTGCTGGAACCCTATGAATTCGTGGCAGGGTGGTGGGGGGAGACCTCTGGATTGGAAGGAGGAGGAGGAGGAAGGGGGAGGGAGAAGGTGGGAGAGAAGAAGAAGGAAGAGGAGGGGGAGGAAGGGGAAAAGTGGGGGGAGGAGAAGAAAGGGAGAAGGAGGAGGAGAAAGACAAGGGGGGAAGGGAATAAGAAGAGGAAAAAAGCGGCAAAAACAGAATGAGTCAAAGGCAAAAATGCATTGTAAATCACATCTTAATGTTCATATAACTATTACATAAAAATTATGCCTAAAAGCCAGAGCTAAGCCTGCAGGACTCAAAGAGGAAAAAAACAGCGTGAACAAGGAATGAATGCAATGCAGTTATTCAAATGTAGATCAAAATATGTCAGATCTGGTAGAAAAGATATAAAATCATTAATAAGAATGTAGAGAAAAGAATCACTCTTAATCCAGCATCTGCTACTTAATTCAGGCCTGTACTAGGATGTGCAAGCACACACACGGAGGAGCATTGCACTCTGTGGCTTGGAGAGTGTTGATAGAGTTGAAAGTAACCAAAAGTAAGCTGGAAAGCCATCAAATATTTAGAATTAATCTGAAAGAGAATGGACTTCAACGATGCCTAGTTAGATACATGTATTAAGAGTGTGGCCGGGCGTGGTGGCTCACAACTATAATCCCAGCACTTTGGGAGGCCGAGGTGAGAGGATTGCCGGAACCCAAGGCAAGACCAGCTTGGGCAACTTGGTGAGACCTCATCTCTACAATAAATAAAAAAAATTAACCAGGTGTGGTGACGCATACCTGTAGTTCCAGCTACATGGAAGGCTGAGGCAGAAGGATTGTCGGAGCCCAGCAGGTCGAGGCTGCAGTGACTGTGAGCCTGCCATTGCACTCCAGCCTGGGCAACAGAGTGAGACTCCAACTAAAAAAAAAAAACAAAGTGTGGAATATAACTATAGGAAAGGAAAGTGGGCTGGCAGAATCAGTCACATTTGTTGACAAATATTAATTAAGATTGAAAAAAATGAGGTGAATGAGAGCATAAGACACTACATTTTCTTTCTTTTTTTCTTTCTTTTTTTTGTTTTGAGTCGGAGCCTCATTCTGTCACCCAGGCTGGAGTGCAGTGGCATGATCACAGCTACTGCTGCCTCGACCTCCTGGGCTCAGGTGATCCTTCTGTCTCAGACTTCCAAGTAGCGGGTGTGCATCACCATGCTCGGCTAAGTTTTTGATTTACTGTAGAGATGAGGTCTTGCCATGTTGCTCAGGCTGGTCTTGAACTCCTAGACTCAGGCAATCCTCTCGCCTCAGCCTCCCAAAGTCCTGGGATTACAGGCGTGAGCCACCATGCCTGGCCAATACTAGCTTTTCTACCCATATTATGAATTTGTCACTTATTCTTTCTTTCAAGTATCCAGTCATGAAATACTTATCTAAGACTGGCTCTGTACCAAGTTCTGTGCTAGATTCTCTAGAGTTTGAAAGGGGGTGATAGTCTCTGTCAACGGGAAACATATGGTCTTATGGGGAGACATAAATATACATTTTTGTTGCTGTTTCTTTCTCCCTCCTTCCCTCCCTCCCTCTCCTTCCTTCCTTCCTTCATTCCTTCCTTCCTTCCTTCCTTCCTTCCTTCTTTCCTTCCTTTCTTCCTTCCTTCTTTCCTTCCTTTCTTTCTCTACAAGAAAAGCTCTACAAGATGTCCCTGGATACCTAAGGCATGCCTGGCCCTGCAATCCTCAAAGGCAGGTGAAGGGAAGCTTCCATGAGGCCCAGTCATTCATGTGCCCACAGGACTGGATGAAACGTTACTCAGCAAAAGGTACATACAAAAAGATCTTTTACGAGCTATTTTTCTTTTATAAGATAGAAGTCCAGAGACTCTGTTTGTTTGTTTGTTTGTTTGTTTGAGTTGGAGTCTCACTCTGTCGCCCAGGCTGGAGGGCAGTGGCACACTGCCGTCCACCGCAGCCTTGACCTGCTGGGCTCAGGCGATCCTTACGCCTCAGCTTTCCAAGTAGCTGGAACTACAGGCATGTGCCACCACACCCGGCTAGTTTTTTAAAATTTATTGTAGAGATGAGGTCTCACCAAGTTGCCCAGGCTGGTCTGAAACCCATGGGCTCAGGCAATCCTCTCACCTCTGCCTCCCAAAGTGCTGGGACTATAGGTGTGAGCCACCACGCCTGGCCAGATACTGATTTCACTTTCTTTTTAATAGTAAGATTTATGGAGGGCTCTTCCTGGAATAAATGACAAAAATAGCAAAATACAGGAGATTTTAGTGTCTCATGAAATCAAGTAACTTATTCTAGTTCATGTAGGTACTTAGTGTTTATTAAGGTGTCATAAATCACTTACAAAAGAAAAATGTATTAATATTTAATAAATGAGACAATTGCATTGCTATTGGTGAAAAACTCAAGTTGAATGTCTGCATCTTCATATGCCAAAATAAGTTTTAGATAGACTAAAGATTTAAATATAAAAATAGCCAACAGCCGGGCTCGGTGGCTCAGCCTGTAATCCCGCGCCTTTGGGAGGCTGAGGTGAGTGAATTGCCTGAGACCACGGGTTCGAGACCCGCCTGGGCAGCGAGACCTCATCTCTAC
>NW_007248164.1:148436-181443 GCF_000164805.1 Carlito syrichta
AAAAAAATAGCCAACAGATACATGAAACAATGCTCAGCCTCACTAGTCATCAAAGAAATGCAAATTAAAACCACACTGAGATACCACCTAACTCCAGTCAGGATGGCCATCATCAGTAACAAAAAACAACAGATGCTGGAGAAGATGTGGAAAAAGGGAACACTTCTACACTGTTGGTGGGAGTGCAAACTAATACAACCTCTGTGGAAAACAGTGTGGAGATTCCTAAAAGATCTAAAAATCGACCTTCCATATGACCCAGCAATGACTTTTCTGGGAAAATACCGGGAGGAACTCAAATCACTCTATCCAAAAGATACCTGCACACACATGTTTATTGCAGCATTCACAGCAGTAAAAACATGGACCAAACCGTACTGCCCATTGAAAGCAGACTGGATTAAAGAATGTGGTACATATATGTAATGGAATATTAGGCAGCCATAAAGAAAAAAGTATGGACTTCGTAGCAATTTGGATGGATTTAGAGTCTATAATACTGAATGATCTATCTCAGAAACAAAGACCTGAGCACCACCTATTCTCACTCATAAGAGCACCCTGAATAATTATCATAATGCTTTAAGAAAGGGATTGGTAGTATGGGAAACTGCCAGGGGAGGGAGGGGAAGCACACTTCATCAATAAGGGTACCTGATCTCAAACCAAGTGAAACGAGGACCAAAGTGAGGCACAAACTTTACCTGTACCTAACCCTGAATTGTATCCCACATCTTTAAAATAAAAATAAAATAAAATAAATATAAAAATAGGCCTAACAACTAGAAAAAATTTTGATTTTTTTTTTAACTTTACACTGGAGAAAGACATTCAAGCATAAAATCAAAGGCAGAAAACCATGAAGGAAAATATTAATAAATGAAATTTATGTAAAGTTAAAAAAAATCCCTGTATACTTTTATAAGCTATAATTCATTTAAAGGTAAAAACCAAAGCACGAGAATTTTGCACCATATCTGACAGATGATTTGATATTTAAAGAGAACTTATTAATCAATAAGAGTCAAACACTGCAACATAAAAAGGGACAAAGACAAGAATAGTCAAATCATACATAACACATACAAATGGCCAATAAACATACAAAAACGTTCAACTTTGCCAATAAAGATAGGGTTTTTGTCTACGAAATTAGTAGAAGTGTTTACAATTATAATGGCAATGTTTTTGAAAAAATAGGAAAATAAACATTTTCAATCAAAGTTGCTATGAGTAGAAATTGGCATAATATTCTGGAAATAATTTAGTTATATGTACTAATATGCTTAAGGTAAACAAAGATATCCTTTGTAATTCTCTCATCAATCTGTTCTAAGAATTTAATTACAAATGCTTTGGAAATTTTATCTAAAGATTATTAAATTTAAGTTTATTTAACATATTTTGACAGCAATTCTTTAACAGCCATATTTTTAATAATAAAAAAATGAAAAATGACATAAATGAGACACTATCTGGAAATTACAGTCCACTTATATGCAAGTATTAAAATCATATCTTTTAAAGACTATTTCAAAATATGAGAATATATACTTGCTCCAGTGTTTATTGAGCAGAGGAGATACAAACCTTACAACTAGTCTGATCCTAATGTTTAGAATTGCCAAACTCCAAGAGATTTGTTCTTATCTACCACTGATTTCCCCCTTGGACATAAGAGACACTCAATAATTTTTGTCAAATTTAAGAGAATATACGTGCACAAAAAGAGACTAAAACTAAGTACAGAATATCAGCATTAGTTTATTCTAGGTAACAGGATTATAGGTGATTCTTATTTTCTCTCTCTCTTTTTTTTTTTTGACTGTTGTTGAATCAGGGGTCTCACTCTATTGCCCAGGCTGGAGTGCAGTGGTATAATCATGGCTCACCACAGCCTCAAACCCCAGAGCTCAGGCGATTCTTCTGCATCAATCTCCCAAGTAGCTGGGACTACAGGTGCACACTACCATGCCTAGCCTAGCTAACTTTTAAAAAAGTTTTTGCAGAGACGAGGTCTCATTGTGTTGCCCAGACTAGTCTGGAACTGCTGGGCTCAAGCGATCCTCCCACCTTGGCTTCCCAAGGTGCCAGGATTACAGGCATGAGCCACCACACTCAGCTGATTCTTATTTTCTGTATAATTTATTTTTCAAGTTTGTTACACAGAAGGTTTACCATCTTTATGAGTAAAGATAATTTTATTGATAGGGGTTGTAGAAGATGTTCACATTTTTAAAGAAGATGAGAAAGAATTTTGTTGTGTGAGTTTTTGAGAGCCAGGTTTTAGTTAGACAAACCAGAATATTGCCTTTTAGGTCCTAAAAAAGATGGCACTCTCAGATGACATGCTGGGGTGTATGGTGGTGTCACAGCATCCTTGCTCCACGAGCGAGTAGACAGGGCAGATAGCCTGTTGTGTTAAAGGCGACTGGACAGTGACCCACAAGTTTATCATGAGTGTTTATGTTCTCTTGAGCTTTCACTAAGAAATAAAAAGAAGTTAAGTGTAAAAAATTGAGCATAAAGTTGAGTGCCTTGTAGGCTGAGCCAGCTCTGGCTTAAGCAGATGGTGTCACCCCTGACAATAACATAATAGGAGATAGTGCTTTGTATTTATAAATAGCACACCAGAGAAATTGGAGACAGAATCAAGAGGAAAACGTTTTGCCCATACTGCGTATAGTACATATTTATTGAGCTGATTGTCCTACGATGCTACACCCCCATGAGAGCAGAAAAGCCTTCTTCCTGCCTGTTTTTGTCTCTTCTATAGCACAGGGAATTGCACCTGGTAAAACACACACACACACACACACACACACACACACACACACACACACACACAAAACCATATGTTGTATGATTCCAAATGTCTACAATAGGCAAACCCACAGAGACAGAAAGTCGATTAGTATTTGTCACGGCTGGAGGGAGGGGGGAATGGACAGTGAATGTTTTTGTTTGTTTTTGAGTCAGAGTCTCACTCTGTTACCCACGCCGGAGTGCAGTGGCATGATCACGGCTACCGCAGCCTCGGCCTGCTGGGCTCAGGCGATCCTTCTGCCTCAGCCTTCAAAGCAGCTGGAACCACAGGCGTGAACCACCAAGCCCGGCTAATTTTTTGATCTACAGTAGAGATGAGATCTCACCATGTTGCCCAGGCTGGTCTCAAATACCTACACACAGGTAATCTTCTCGCCTCAGCCTCTCAAAGTGCTGGTATTACCAGCGTGAACCACCACACCCAGCCTGACAGTGGTTGTTAGCAAGTACAGGGTTTCTTTCTGGGGTGAATAAAATCTTCTGGAGTTAGAGAGTGAAGATTGTTGTGCAATTCTGTAAATATACAAAACGTACTGAATTGTACATTTCAAAAGGGTGACTTTATGGTGTGTACATTGTATCTAGATTTTTTTTTAAGCCTCTCTAATCAAGTGTAAAAGACCAGAAAGACTTACGTGGAAGAGGAATCATCTGGCAAAAGAGAGAATGACTCTAGTCAGGTCTAACCATCTTTCTGAGACAAGGGCCTCTAATCTTGAAATTATGGAAACAACAAAAATGTTCATTGATAGCAAATGACTCAAACTATACTATATGCAATGATGACAAAAGGTATTTTATTACATGTAAAATATTGTTATACTGTTATAGCTATATGTAAACTTAGTGTGTAACATATATACTAGTATCCCAAAATTCTGATGTTTATCTTCAGTTTCTCTTCACTAAAAAGTTGACGGGGGAAATTCCAAAACCTGGTTAGGGAGTAGTTTCTGTTATTACAGAATACTCTGGATCTGTCACCTCTGTTGATCCACTCCTGTGCGACACACTGGTGAGGCTCTTCACGGCATCTGCTTTGGAAATGTTATGTCTATATAGCAACCATTATTTTCTACATTTTAATGAGAGTTGTACATGAATCACCGACATCTTTGCACTATTTATTGAGGGTCAACATTTGATTGCAAACACTTATGTGTTCCTGAAGAACAAGACACCAGAATAAAGTTATAATTGATTTCTCAGCAAAGTGAATAATTTAAAAACATTGTATGTCATAAACACTTTTTTTTTTTTGAGTTGAAGTCTCACTCTTGTGGCCCAGGCTAGAGTGCAGTGGCACGCTCACAGCCACTGCAGCCTTGACCTGCCGGGCATAGGCGATCCTTCCGCCTCAACCTTCCAAGTAGCTGGAACTACAGATGCATGCCACCACATCCAGCTAGGTTTTGTGTGTGTGTGTGTGTGTGTGTGTGTGTGTGTGTGTGTGTGTGTGTGTGTGTGTGTGTGACTTATTGTAGAGACGAAGTCTCACCAAGTTGCCCAGGCTGGTGTCGAACCCCCAGACTCAGGCAATCTCCTCGCCTCAGCCTCCCAAGTGCAGAGATTACAGGCTGAGCCACTGTGCCCAGCTGTCATAAACACTTTTTAGGCACAATTGAATCAACTACAAAGAGAAGGCAATAAATTTTAACCAGGTTTGGATGCAAATAAATATTATGGCAAGCATAATTCAAACTTCACTAAAGAATAACAAATAGTAAAAATCTCACCAAACTGTGACAGTTATTGAACCATATAAAAAACCCACATCTTTTTTTCTTTCATGACTTTATTTCCTCGACTTTATTTCCTCGACATGTTAGTAGAAGGGTGTCTGAGTGAAAGGGAAAGGATAAATTATTTTAAAGACCTAAAAACTATATGACAATTTTGTCATCTCCAGTGCTTAGTAAAGCTTTTAACCTGCTTACTGTTCCATGCATAAAAATCACAAGTTGAATATTTCCGCTAACTACGAATGAAGTTTCAAACTGAAGACCTGTAGTCGAGAAAGATGAATCAAGACCACGCAGATATAATTTTTTAAAGGATCAATGAAATAAAATATTTATTAAAGATAAAATTAAGCTGGGCACAGTGGCTCATGCCTGTAATCCCAGGCTGAGGTGAGAGGATTGCCTGAGCCCAGGGGTTTGAGACCAGCCTGGGCAACATGGCTACACCTTGTCTCTACAATAAATCAAAGAAGTTAGCTGGGTGTGGTGGCACACACCTGTAATTCCAGCTACTTGGAAGGTTGAGGTGGAAGGGTCACCTGAGCCCAACAGGTCAAGGATATGGTGGCCATGAGCATGACAGAGTGAGTCTCCGATTAAAAAAGATAAAATTAAATAAAAATTATAGTAAATAAAACAGATCACTTGCAAAGACTGCAATATTTGTCAGTTGGTCCTATTAAATTCCAGTGTAATGCAAAATGCATGAATGCGTGTACATTTTCCATGCATCAAGAACAATACATTTCCTGATCTCAAACCAGGCAAAGTGGGGACCAAAGGGAGGCCCAGACTTTACCTGTACAATGACCCCTTGTATACCTAATCCTGAATCTCACCCCACATCTTTAAAATAAAATTTTTTTTAAAAAGAACAATACATTTACTTTTAAAACCCTAAAACAGACTTTTGAAAAATGGCGACTGAAGATTTAAGCGTGAAACCACTTCTAGAGATGCCTCTGAAACATTTTGGTGGACGACGCCCTGAAAATAGTGCTTGATACGCTTCAGGGCCTGGCTGCACGGCCACTATATTCCAAAGCCTTCCCTTTGTTATCTCTGTGGTTTGATGAAACGTCATTCCTGACCTGAATCACTCTGCTTATGTAACTGATCAGTGGACTGAAATTTGCAGGTCTTCTATTCAGTTTGGTCAACACGGGCTTGCCTGTCACCCTTCATTGTGCTTCTTCAAAGAACAGTTGACACCTTATCTGGAAACAGCTCTCTTTACCAGCGCTACTCATGTGAAATCATCTTTCACCAAGGAGGCCACTATTTCCTTAGCACAAGAAGAGACATTTATCTTGCTGCTAATGGATAATTAATTTTAAAAATGTATATTATGACACAATTAAAAAAAAAGGGAAAAAGGCAAGCCGGACAATAGGACTAAATGTCCCTTCTTCAAATTGACTTCCTACTTGGCTCTTCCAATGTCATCCCAAACACAGATAACTTTTCTTTCATGAATTGTTCTCCTGAATGATTTATACGTGTCGTGTTATCTGAGGCTCTCTTTGGGTCCCCTGGTGGTTTTAGCCAGCCATCAGCTGCATAATTGTTAATTTTAACACTATAAAAGGTTCTGATGCAGAAGAGATATGGTGTTGGTGGAAGAATTAATTGAAATGTATCTCCCAATCACACTAGTCTCCTACTGCTGGTTTCCCACACGCAAAAATTATACTTTAGATTTAAGGTTAAAATAAATTTACATCTTGGCTGCTCATACAGCTTTGGGTCTGGTGGTAAATGGAAATGTTAATTGTTTCTAATACCCATGAAGCTCTTTCACCCTGAGAACAATTCCGGGAACTGTACAGGTCACGGTCCAATGCACATTTTCATAGGTAGAGAAGCTTCTGCAGTCGAAGACGGACAAAAGATAGGGTGGGAAGGAAGGTTATGGGAAAGGAAATGAGGGAGAGAGGAGAAACGAGGAAGAACAAGAAGAAATAAAAGAATATGACTCATTCATCACTAAATCTTCAGTCCTTCTTTCATACCTCTTGACACTAATTACACTTTTCCAGACTTTTCCTGTAGCCAAAGAAAGCAATAAAAGGTAATACAGACAACGTTTTAGCCCTGACATATTTTCCCAAGAATTTAAGTGTGCATGAGGTATGGTCTAAAAGAAGGCTTTTGGAACAATTATATTTAGGTATTTGAGGAGATAGACACCAAAAGTATGGGACTGGGTGCTGTGACTCACGCCTGTAATCCCAGCACTTTGGGAGGCTGAGGCAGGAGGATTGCTTGAGCCCAGGAGTCTGAGACCAGCCTGGGTAACATAGCGAAAACTTGTCTCTATTTAAAATAGTTAAAATAATAAATAAATAAATGTAAATAAAAGAAAGCAGAATTATGTTAAACGTCAGTGATGGGTCACTTTAATTTTCTAATCTGCAGATCTCAAATCTGAATGCTTCTAGTCTGATCTGAAGGCTACTGGATCCTGCTGTCAGCTAAGCAGGTAACCAACTCATGAGTATTTATGATGTGCTGGACAATGAGAGGCTTGGTCCATGGAGCTCACAGAAGGGAGTAAAAGAACATTTGGAGCCAAGCCTGTCATATTCATTCACTCACTCATTCACCCATTTCATTCAACAAACATTTCATGAGTACCTGCTAAGTGCCTGGAACGGAGCCAGCCACTGTCACAGGGCTATGTAAACTAAGTCCTTGTCCCTGAGGAGTTTGCTGAGTAACAGAAGAGAGGGGCAAGTAGACACAAGGTAGTAGAAGCCCAGGGAAAGAACCAGAAACTGACATTTTATGTTACTTTTTGAGCTGGAATCTCTCTCTGTCGCTCAGGCTGGAGTGCAGTGGCGCAATCACAGCTCACAGCAATCTTGACCTCCCGGGCTCAGGTGACTCCTGGGCTCAGGTGATGCTCCCACCTCAGCCTCTCGACTAGTTGAGACTACAGTTGTGTGCTACTATGCCTGGCTCATTTTTTTTATTTATTGTAGAGGTCTCATTACGTTGTCCAGGCTGGTCTCGAACTTCTGGGTTCAAGCAATCCTCTCGCCTTGGCCTCCCTAAGTGTTGTGAGCAACCACCCCCTTGCCCAGAAACTGACTTTTTTTTTTTTTAGTTGGAGTCGCACTGTTGCTCGGGCTGGAGTGCAGTGGCACACTCAGGGCCACCACAGCCTCGACCTGCTGGGCTCTGGGGATCCTTCTGCCTCAGCCTTCCAAGTAGCCGAAACTACAGATGTGTGCCAACATGCCCAGCCAATTTTTTATTTATTGTAGAGATGAGATCTCGCCAAGTTATCCGGGCTGGTCTCAAACCCACAGGCTCAGGCAATCCACTCGCTTCGGCCTCCCAAAGTGCTGAGATAACAGGCTGAGCTACCAAGCCCGGCTGACATTTTTTTAAACTCTCACTTCTCATTGTTTTCAAATGAAAATGTTATCAGACTTTACAAATTGGAACAATTTCCAGGCATAATTTTTCTACATACCCAAACTTTCACCAATGCTCATTTCTGCCAAGTTTGCAGTGCCCAGTTGGCAGACATACACACTTCAGCAGACTATAGCCAAATCCTTAAAACTGAAAAAAAGAGCTTCCAAAGCCCCCTCACCTTTAGCTGACTTTCTCCAGTTAATTCAGTCCATTTTTCTTAAACATGAAAGCCAGATACTGCAAAGTGGCGAAGGCTATTATCACTTGAATGACATTTTATCGCTTACTAAAATCATTTTGCTTTCATATTGCATATTGAGTCTTCAGACAACAACTAGCGCATACTCAACTTTTTTTTTTTTTGGCTACACAGCAGATTTGAGGATTATGTGCCTATAATTTTAGGACACAAAGGCTCAGCTTCTTAAAACCAAAAGAAATACCAACTGATCTGTGAACATTCTTATATATTACGTATTGTATTAAAACATAAGAGTATCATCTGAGTCTTTCTATAGTAAAGCTCAAAGATGGCATATCCAGGGTCAGGCGTAGGGAAAGTTTACTCAATACTATTGGTAGACATAATTCCTTGTTCACAGCAATCTGCGTCTTTAATTGCATTTTCTTTTTTAAAGCTCAAATTTAAAACACAGAATTACAATGCAGCAATTGAGAACCAATAGTTATCTAAGCCAGGGATATTGGGTATTTTATTTTCCTTCTTAAATCCATACCATGGTGGGCTCTTATGAACACAATAGGGAAGGAGTTATGTCCTAATCACTTTATAAGATAGTATGGAAAAAATGCATAATAGACCAACCAGATGTGTAAATAAAATAATACAAAGAAAACTAATTTACTGCAAAACTATAATTTAATCCTTCTACAACACAAGGGTATTGAAAACTGGCTTACGAATAGCTCAAAAACAGCATAACTGAGCTTCATAGTCTCAGTTTAGTCTAAAGTGCTCGATTCTAACTTATAGTTTATACAAATTATTATTTAATTTTTACTTTAAAAAGAAATCATGGACTATACCTAAAGAAGAAAGCACTTATAAATAATAACCCAAATATTTAAAAGTAGTGCAAAACCCACCAGACACCCACACTCTCGGTGGGCCTGACCTAACATTCTGGTGGCCCCACTGGGAGTGTGCCCTAACATTTTTGAAGGTTCCACCGATAAAAAAGAAGAAGAAAAAGAGCAAGACCAAGTTCTTAATGTCAGCAAGGGTTAGCATGATTTGCACATGCTTTAGAATCTGTGTGCATAAGTATGTTTTTCTAACAAAAGGCAAAGATGTATGAGTATAATGTAAAATAGAAAAAAGTCACCTTTTAGTATTTTGTTTTATTATTTGATGTGAATAACACTAATAAAAGATAGTCAAGGTTACATTTATAAAACAGTATCTATAAAACAAAATGACCTTGTAACCACTGACAAATAGAATAATGAAAAGCTGAGTTAATGAATGGAACTTAAAAATAGAAGAATAAGATAAAGGGAAGTCTGTTATGATTTTAGCAAGAAGTGCCTTTCAATCAAATCCAACATTTTCAATGTATCAACTTTTGTTAGTGAGCTTTTGACTCTTCCTTATCACGGTCCTTATCTTCATTGGTTTTCTTATTATTTATCATAGTCTCTTTTGACCTTTCCCCTACTTTTTTTCTTCTCTTTTATTTTTATTTATTTTTAATTTTTAATTTTTTTTTTTTTTTTTTTTGAGTGGAGGTCTCACTTGTCACCCAGGCTGGAGTGACACACACACAATCACAGTTCACCGCAGCCTCGGCCTTCTAGGTTTGGGTGATCTTTCAACTTCAGTCTCCTGAGTAGCTGGGACTACAGGCACACTCCGCCACCCCAGGTTAATTTTTTTATTTTTGTAGAGACAAGGTTCACTGCGTTGCCCAGGCTGGTCTTGAACTCCTGGGCTCAAGCAATCCTCCTGTCTCGGTTTCCCAAAGTGCTGGCATTATAGACATGAGACACCACACCTGGCCCTTTCTTTCATTTTTCAAGTACTAGGGGTGGTCGTGGTTTCCTAGTTAGTATCTCTGGTTATTTAGTGAGTCCTGTTTGCTCTTTCTGTCCTTCTTCGCCTATGTAGCAAACTCCATACCAGTCTCTTCTCTTTGAAAAACCTAGTAGTTTCTGTTTTCCTGATGGGACCTGACTGATATTCCAGTTCCACACATCACTCAGATTCCTGAGACCTGGACAGCATGGAAGTCAGAGGGCCCCTGTACTTGAGAGGTTGAACAGTATGGCATAAAACCCAACTTGAAAAGACCTCCAGAACAGCAGATGTTAAATGTTCTCCAATCGAGCTGGCCTCAAAGCCCAGATCAACTTCATTCACAGAAAATAAAGTGAAGCCCAGTATTTCTTTCATACCTGAGAATACAGATTGAGATAAAAATTGACCATCTCTGCAGAGAAAAACATTACCTTGCTTCTCAGTTCCCTGGACAATCATAAATATGACCAAATTTCTTTTTATTTATTTATTTATTTGAAAGATGTGGGGTACAATTCAGGGTTAGGTATACAAATGACCAGATTTCTTAAATGTGTTATCTATTTCCAAAAGAACAGGGATTTAGGGCTTTCATTTTAAGAACTTTATCTTACCCTGATTGCTACTTCTTAAATTTCTATTTTCCCTTGTCTTTGTTTTAGAAAGCATGTAAATATATTTTGTCCTGCTAACTTATAAGCACCTTTATAAGTTGTATTAAGTCATTTTAGGCACAAGGTATAGTTTTAATTAATTTGCTATTTAATTAACTTCCCCATCCAATCTATTAGCAAATATTTTCCACTGAATTTTCTATAAATCTTTCAAGTATCTACTTTGCATCATCCTCAGCCACCCCCTAGGGTAGATCAGCGGGATACTTCAGAGACCTCCAGTTCCAAGGAGACTGAGCAAACAGAAGTAAAAGCTATCTGACCTATCACTGAAAACAGAATTAAAGAAGTGGTTAAAAAAAAAAAAAGGAGGGGTGGGGGTGGAAAACCTACACAAATGAAAAAAAAAAAACAGAGGAAGAATATAAGTCTCATACAGACCCCTGGGAGAACAACTGAGAATACAGATTTCAGAACTCAAACAATAAAGAGCCCCCAGAAAGACTGGTTTCAAACCACAAACCCAGATACCAAGATATTAATAGAGAGAATAAATAGAAATGTGGAGACCTCTCGTTCTTCCCTTTACTCCAATAGCCAGAGTCGTGTTTGTAAAGACAACTCTGATTAAGCTTAGATAACATAGTGCTGTCCTTAGGTGAAGTAATAACCTCTTTAAGTGGTTGACATAAGCCTTCTCCCCACTTTCAATCTCATTCTTATCCATTGTCTGCCTTGAATTCTGGCCATACTGGTCTGGTATGAGTTCCTCAAGCCTTCTTAGACTCTCTCTTGTCTTCCGGGTTTTGAACATGTTTTTACCACTTTCTAGAACTTTCTTCCCATACCTTCCCCTGTTCAGTTCATTTTCTAGTGAACGTTTACTTGTCCTTCAGTTTCTAACAATGTTATGGTTTGAATGTATGTTTTCTTCCCAAATAGATATTTTGGCACTTAAACCCCAAGGTGATAGTATGAAGAGATGGGGAGTCAATAAGAAGTATTTAGGCTCTCCGAGGCTCCACAATCATGAATGGGATCAATGCCTTACACAAGGGCCAGAGGGAGTGAGCTTATCCTTTTGTCCTTCTGTTGCTTCCAACATGTAAGGACACAGGACACAGCATTCCTCTCTCTGGAGGACACAACCACAAGGTGCTACCTTTGAAGCAGAGAGCTAGATTTACCAGATGCTAACTCTGCCGCCATCTTGATCTTAGCCTTCCCAGCCTCCAGAATGGACCCACTCTGTGGTATTCTGTTACATCAACAGGAACAAACTAAGACGAGCATCAACTTTACTTCCTCAAAAAACCCTTCCCTGAAATACTCTCTGTCCCACCAAGTTTGATTAGAAAATCCTGACTTACATTTTCACGGTACCCTAAGCTTCCCTTTCATAAAAGTCATATTCTCATTAATGTTTATTTCAATGTCTATTACTTTCATGAAGGCAGGAATTATAGCTAAGGTATCCATTGTTCCTAACCCAGTGCATTATACTTAGAAATACTTATTGAATTAATGAAATAATAAGTACTTCAACTATGCCATTTAGAATAGTAGGATTTTAAAGCTGGAAAAAAGTACCCTTAGTGTTCCAATCCTTTTATTTTATGAATAAAAATGTTAAATAGTTGATCCAGAAAAATTCATATTCTTCCTTGCAGTTACAATGTGTGTTAGATATAATGAATAAATGAGTAGAAAGAATAATAACAGAGGTAGATCTAAAATTTAGCTCTGATTTTGAAATATTATCCATGAGGATTCCATATAATTCCACAGACACTGATAAATTACACCAGCTCCAAGAAAATAATTGCATCAACTAATAATTTGGGTTCTTGTAGCATTTATAAATTATATGCCAACTTTTCATAGACAAATATTCCTTCTTAAGTTAATTCTCAATACATTTACTCATATTATTTTTAATCAGTAAGCAGAATTTCCTGTCTCATATAATAAAGCCTGTGTTTCCTCTCTACATTTTTCCATGCCATGAGAATTGTGTTCTCTTTTGTTTATTATTTATCTAATCTCCCTCCTCATTGATATAAAATGTCTGAATAATTTACTCAGCAGAGGTGATAGATTTATACATACACACCACCTTCTCTTAGTCCCATTCCAATTGGCACGCAACCGCAAGATAATAAGCTGAATAACAACTGCAACCACTGAATGTTACTTAGAGAGACCAAGCCCAGGGCCTTAGTGTTATTTGCATTGGATTTGGATCAACAGAACTAACAAGACCACTCTGGAGAGGCAGAATGCGGGACTCCTCAGACCCTCTCCCCAGTGAAACCATCATAACTGTGAAAATTATAAAAAACAAAACAATAATCTAAGGTTTCTATAAATTATCCTAAGTGCATATAGCAAATGGAAAAAAATTTTTTCATCCAATAAAAATGACTAAATCTTGGTAAGAACTCCAAGAGTTGGTGGCATTTGAGTCACAATCTGTTCCCTCTCTCCTCTGTACCAGCCCAGTTTGACACAAGCTCCATTCCATGTGATATGCTCAAGATTACAAGATTCTCTCTATCCCAGCTTCCAGTTAAGGGCTACAATGTCTTCCCAGAAGAGGTGGGGCACCAGCTCTTCTCATCTGTTTCAATCCTAGCTCCACATTGCAGAACTCAATTCTAAGTGAATATATCAAGAAGACTGGGGACTTTCTTGTTCCACCAGCCACTACTGATAAGATGGAGGCTCTGTACCAGTTCAGCAGGCTGAGAATACTGGGACCATGCTTATTCTTGTCCCAGCTCCCAGTTCCACACTTAGAAACTCAAGATGAGAACACCAGAAGCTACCACAGCCACCCGGTGTCCTGATCATAGAGCAGAAGTGTTACTCTGAGGGAAGTAGGCCACTGTCCCCACCTGCAACTCCTGATCAATGGCAACAAAATTGAGGGGAGATCTCTAAAACTTGGATGAGAAGTCAACTGACCAATGGAACTGATTTAATTTGGAACAAAGCATGAAAAATATTAAGCCTGAAAGTGTCTCAAAAATACCAGAGATTTTAGTGGTAAGTAAATAATAGGTAGAAGGTATTTCCATGAAAACAAAAAGGTAAACTGGAGAATAGCCAAAAGTGTACTAGAGATAACCAGAGAAACAAACAACTAAAAGGAGCCCTGTTAAAACAAACCTCAGAGACTAGTTTCAAAGACTACCTCTGCAAAGGGCCCCAAGTTTATTTGAATCATACTGTGAAGCAATTTATACTCCAGGGCATTGTCAAAAGCAGTTTAGCTATCAGCCAGCAAATAGTTGAGCCCAACATCTGGTTGTGACTAACAACAGAGACAGACAACTTAACAAAGAGATCCGGGAAGCAGAGTCAGAGGGCTCGGCTAAAACCAGTGCTAAACTGCATGCAGTGGCTCACACCTGTAATCCCAGCACTTTGGGAGGCAGAGGTGAAAGGATTGCCTGAGCCCACGGGTTCAAGCACAGCCTGGGCAACTTGCTGAGACCTTATCTCTACAATAAATCAAAAAATTAACTGGGTGTGGTGGCACACATCTGTGGTTCTAACTACTTGAAAGGCTGAGACAGAAGGATTACCTGAGCCCAGCAGATCAAGGTTACAGAGGCCATGATTATGCCACCACACTCCGGCCTGAGTGACAGAGTGAGATTCTGACTCAATAAATAAATAAATTTTAAAAACCAGTGCCATTCCAGGTTGACTGTGTGCATGCCCAAAGTTGTGCTCTCAGAAGAGTGACATTAGAGACTTCACACTGCAGGGGAAGCAAACTTCACTAGCACAGTCCTGCCAAGTCACTAAACAAATACACAAGCAAGCAACAGCAACCACCCCTAGAGAGGGGACAAAGACTCAGTATCCAAAGTTGCTACAATCTACTATCTGAACTGCTCAAGTTTCAAAATAAAATGATAAGACATAGAAAGAAACAGGAAACTATAATGCATACACAGGGGTAAACACAGATGACAGAAACTGCCTGTGAGAGGGCCCAGATGTCAGATTTAGCAAACAAACAATTCAACACAGCTATTATAAATATGTTCAAAGAATGAAACAAGATATAATGACAATTACTCATCAATGAAAGGAAAATGATTAAATAAATATAAATTATTTTAAGAAATAAAAATTCTGGGGTTCAAAAATGAAATAACTAAAAAGAAAAAAAATCACTAGAGGGTCCCAGTGACAGATTTGAGCTGGCAGAATAATTAATTAGAGGATTTGAAAAAACAGACTGAGAGAGACTATATAATCTGAACAACAGGGGAAAGTGAATAAAGAGAAGTGAACAGAATCTTAGAGAAATATGGACAACATTAAGTTCACCAATATATGAGTAATGGATGTACCAGGAGAGGAGAGAGGGAAAGGGACAGAAAAATAGTTAAAGAAATAATTGCTGAAGATGATCTGAATTTGATTAAAAATATCAGCGTACATACACAGAGGCTCAATGAACTCTAATAAGGTAAACAGAAAGAGCTCCACACTCAGACACATTATAATAAAAATGTTGAAAAACAGAATCTTGAAAGCACAAGAGGAAAATATGACGCCTCATGTATAAGAAACTCAATAAGATTAACAGTTGACTTCTCATCCAAAAAAAATGGAGGTTGATGGCAGTGGAATAACATACTGAAGCTGTCGAAAGAGGAAAAAAATGGCAACCGAGAGTCTTATAACAAGTATAACTGCATTTCAAAAATGAAGATGAAATAAGACACTCCCAGATAAAAAACACTGAGAGAATTTGTTGCTAGCAGACTTATCTTACAAAAGGATGTTCCTTGGGCTGAGAGCAAGTGACCCCAGACAGCAAGGGAATTCACAGGGAGAAACAAAGATCACTCATAAAGGTAATAACACAATTATAAAAATACTATAAATGCATATTTCTTTTCCTTTATCCTCTTCACTGATTTTTTAAAGTTACTGTATAAAACAATATGCACATAATTTTATGTTTAGACCTATGACATTAATATACTTGACATATGTTACTATGACATGTAATATACTTGACAATAAAATCACAAAGGAGGTAGATGGAGGAGAGCCACCCAAATCCACAGAAACTAAGGAACTAGAATAATACATAAGAAGGTTAAAAGAATAAACTCTGAAAATATATACCTGCTGTCTTTCTCTCAGCTTCTTTAGAATACATACAATTGTATAAGTAGAACAATACATTTTTATAATAATTATGATGCATTGTTATAATTATAACAATGTACTCTTTGCTTTGCCACTTATACAGATATAGTACACACAACAATAGCACAATTAAAAAAAGAGGTAATAGAGTTATATGGGAATAATATTTTTATATCTCACTGGAATTAATTTAGAATATTCTGAAATAGATTCTGATAAATTAATATGAATATAGTGAGATCTAGAGAAACCACTAAGAAAATAAATTTTAAAACATAGTGAAAAATTCATTAAAGAATTAAAATGCTACACTATAAAATATTCACTTAATGAAAAAGAAAGTAGTTAAGGAGGAGTAGAGAAACAAAAAGGTGCAAGACATTAAAAAAATAGAAAATAAGTTGGCTGACATAAATTCAAATATATCAATAATAGTATTAATGTTGGCCAGGCTTGGTGGCTCAGCCTATAATTCTGCGCTTTGGGAGGCCGAGGTGAGTGAATTGCCTGAGCCCCCAGGTTCAAGACCCGCCTGGGCAACTTGGCGAGACCTCATCTCTACAATAAAACAAAAAATTAGCCGGGCATGGTAGCGCGCGATTGTAGTTCCAGCTACTTGGAAGGCTGAGGTGGAAGGATCGCCGGAGCCCAGCAGGTCGAGGCTGCACTAGCCGGGAGCGGCCACTGCCCTCCAGTCTGGGTGACAGAGTGAGACTCCAACTCAAAAAAAAAAAAAATAGTATTAATGTGAATGGATTAAATGACTCAATCAAAATGCAGAGATTATCAGACTGATTTTTTAAAAAAGATCTAACTATATGCTGTATATAGGAAACACAATTTATATTCAAAGATTCAAATAGGTAGAAAGTAAAAGAATCAAAAAAGATAAAGCACGCTGGGCACAGTGGCTTATGTCTGTAATCCCAGCATTTTGTGAAGCAGAGGCATGAAGATTATTTGAGCCCAGAAAGTTGGAGACAAGCCTGGACAACATAGCAAGACCCCATCTCTATTACAATAAATAAATAAATTTGTAATCAGATAACTGCAGTTTCATTTGGAAAAAGATAAATCATTCAAATCACAACAATTAAAAAGCTAAAGTGGCCATATCAATATTACACAAAATAGATGTCAAAGCAAAAAATGTTACTAGAATTAAAGATGGACCTTTTATAAGGATGAAAGGGACAATCCATCAGGAAGATATAACAATTATAATCATACTTTTACCTAATAACAGAGCTCAAAATACATAAGCAAAAGCTGACAGAATTGAAAGGAGAGATAGACAATTCAATGTAATATTTGTAGACTTTAATATACCACTTTCAGTAATGGGTGGAACAACTGGAAGATCATTAAGGAAATAGAAAACATATCTCACCAGGCATGGTGGCTCACGCCTATAATTCCAGCTTTGGGAGGTGGAGGTGAGAGGATTACCTGAGTCCAGGGGTTTCACACCAGCTTGGGCAACTTAGCAAGACCTTGTCTCTACAAAAAATAAATAAAAATTAGCTGGGCATAGTGGTGTGTGCCTGTAGTTCCAGCTACCTGAGAGGCTGAGGCAGAAGGATCCTCTGAGCCCACCAGGCCGAGGCTGAGGTAGCCGTGAGCATGCCTCTGCCCTGCAGCCTGGACGACAGAGTGAGACTCCAACTCAAAAAAAACAAAAACCAAAGAAAAGCAAACTAGTACTAAAGCAACGAGAAGAAACAAAATAATAAAGATCAGAGTGGAAATTAGTGTAGACAAGAAAATGATAGTGAATATCAATAAAACCAAAAGTTGCTCTTTGAAAAGATCATCATAGCTGTCAAACTTTTATCTAAAGTACCAAGGAGAAAAAAAGAGAAGACTAAAATTACCAAAATCAGGAATAAAAGAGGGACACTTCTACCAACCTAATGATATGAATGGATTATAAAAGTTAAAAGGATTATAAGGGAATTCTATGAACAGCTGTATGTCAACAAATTAGATAATTTAGATGAAAGGTGCAAAGTCCTAGAAATTACAAACTACCAAAACCCATTTCAGAATAAATAGAAAATTGGAATAAACCTCTAACCAATAAAGAGAGTATATTGGTGTATTAAGGTTCTCTGGGGAAACAAAACCAATAGGGTGTGTATACGCACACATGTATATAGATTTATTATAAGGAATTGGCTCATCTGACGATGGACCCTAATGAGCCCCAAATCTGCAGTATGGCAGGATGGAGACCCAGGAATGCCGATGAAGCCAGTGAAGTCCAAGGATAGTCTGCTGAAGAATTTTTCTTTGGCTTGTTCTGTTCAGGCCTTCAACTGATTGAATGAGGTCCACGTACATAATGAAGGGCAAAGTTCACCAATTTAAGGATTAATCCCATCCAAAATCAACCTCCAAGGTGACACATAAAATTCACCATTAAAATAATCATTTTAAAACTTCCTACAAAGAGAAACCCAGGCCAGGATGACTTCTCTGTTGAACTCCTCCAAACACTTAAAGAAGAATTATGACCAATTCTTCACGAACTCTTCCAGAAAAGTAAAAGAGGAAGAAACACTTCCCAACACAATCTATGAAGCTGATGTTACCCTGATACCAAAACCAAAGACATCACAAGAAAATAAACTATAGATCTATATCTCATATGAACATAGACACAAAAGTTCCAAACAAAACACTAGGAAATTGAATCCAGCAACACATGAAAAGGATTACACAGCATAACCAACAGGGATTTGTCCTAGTAATGCAAGGTTGGTTTTGCAATCCATATAACACACCATATCAGTAGGATAAAGGACAAAACCTACAAGGTTATCTTTTTCTTTTTTGAGTCGGGGTCTCACTCTGTCACTTACACTGGAGTGAAGTGGCACAGTCATGGCCACCACAGCCTCCACCTACTGGGCTCAGGTGATACTTCTGCCTCAACCTTCCGAATAGCTGGGACTATAGGCCACATGTCACCATGCCTGGCTAATATTTTTATTTTTTGTAGGGACAAGGTTTCACTATGTTGCCTAAAATAAAAGAAGACCTAAATAAATGGAAAGATATCCCATGTTCATATTTCAAAAGACAATACTGTCAAGATGGCAATACTTTCCAAAGTGATCTACAGATTCAACACAAGACACATCAAAACCCCAGGTAGGCCAGGCATGGTGGCTCACGCTGTAATCCCAGCACTTTGGGAAGCAGAGGCAAAAGAATTGCCTGAGCCCACGAGTTCAAGACCAGCCTGGGCAACATGGCGAGACCTCTTCTCTATAATGAATCAAAAAATTAGCTGGGTATGGTGGTGCACACCTGTGATTCCAGCTACTTAGAAGGCTGAGACAGAAGGATCACCTGAGCCCAGCAGGTCAAGGACACAGTGGCTCTGAGTGTGCCACTGCACTACAGCCTGGGTGACAGAGTGAAATGCCAACTTAAAAAAAAAAAATTCCAGTTAGCTTTTTTATAGATATTGAGAAACTGATCATATATTAACATGGAAATGCAAGTGCTCTCAAATAGCCAAAACAAACTTCAAGAAGAACAAAGTTGGAGGACTCACACTTGACCTCGGTCAAAAAGAACTCTCACAACTTAATAATAATAAAGCAATTCAACTAAAAATAAAGACTCTGAATAGCCATTTTTCCAAAGAAGATATACAAAAAAAAAAAATGATAAAACTCAGCATTAACTGTCATGTAAATGCAAATCAAAAACCACAATGAGATATATTTTATTATTAACCATATAGTTTAAAAAAGAGACGTGATAGCAAGTACTAGTGAGTGTGATGGTTAAGTTTATGCATCAAGATGACTGGGCTAAGGGATAGCCAGGTAGCTAGTATAACATTATTTCTGAATGTGTCTGTGAGAGTATTTCTGGAAAAAATTAGCATTTGAATCAGGAGACTGAGTAAAGAAGATCACCCTCACCAGGATGAGTGGACACCAACCAAACTGTTGAGGGCCCAAATAGAACAACATGGCAGTGAAGAAAAGGCAAATTCACTCTCTGAGCTGGGACATGAACCCATGGAGCACCGTTGAACATAGGTGCTCGTGGTTTTCAAGACTTTGGACTTGGACTGGGACTTACACCGTTGTAATGTGGTAACCTCAGTTCTGAAAGGGCTTAAGCATAAGGCTGACCTTTTCCAAAGAAGTCACCTGGAAGTCCAGCAGGAAAAGACATTGGTTTATTAGAACTTTCAGGAGGCACCGATGGCCACCAGTGGAGAATCCATGCCTCAGGACAGTACAGTAACCAGTTTTATAATCAAGCAAATTAAAGATTCAAATTGCTATACAGTGTTTCCTGTTACACTGATTAAGAGTGAGACCTATATTGCTTTTAGCACTTCTGGGTCACGTGCATTCCATGACTCATAATTGAGAATGTGTATGTCCTTCAGAAACCAGTCTTGGCCAGAGGCCACACTCTGAGGGAAGAGGAAGAAGAAGCGAGATGTAGGGAGAAAAGAGTCTATGTTCAGACGATACCTTACAGCCATCCACCTTCTCCCCTCTTGGGCCTTTAGACTCTGAGCAGGACTTATGCCATTGTCTTCCTTGGTGCTCAGTCCTTCACACCCAGACTGAATTTGCTGGCTCTCCAGCTTGCTGATGACAGATCATGGGATTTCTTGACCTCCAGAATAATCTAAGCCAATTTCAATCAATCAATCAGTCAATGTGTGTGTGTGTGTGTGTGTGTGTCCTATTTGTTTTGTTTCTCTGGAGAATGCTAATACAGTGAGGATGTGGAAAAATTCTCATCTTCGTACACTGCTGATAGGAATTTACATTGGCTCAGTCTCTATGGAAAACAACTAAACAGTTAGCTAAGACAAGTATTATCATCTTACAGCTAAAGAGTTCATTAAAAGTGACCATATGATATAGCAATTCAACTCCTAGGCATATAGTTGACTGAGTTCTGGAACAGGTAAAAGAGAAGAGTGTTGAGATTCAAAGTGAATGTGGAGGAGGAAGTATTAATATGCCTTATAATGTGACTTAAAATAAAAACAAATACCCTGTTTAAAAAAAAAAAAAGGGCACTAGCAGTTCTAGTCACCTGAACCCAAAGAGGTTTCTCTTTTCTAGTTCTAATGTCCAGTCATCTTATCCCATTGCCCCAAGTGAACCAGAGACACTCTGTCTCTACTCTTGATTTGGCCAGTTGAAAAATATTTTATCTAAAAAATAACATTTTATCAATTACTCACTTTGCCTCATTTTATTCTAATCTTCACAACCTTATGCATTAGCTAAGAGAGGCATTATTATGATGTTACACATGGGGAAGCAAAGGCTCCAAAAATTAAGCTGGCAACTAGCATCAAGCAAACATGGAACTCAGACACAGAATGTTTGATTCTCAGTCCAGTGTTCCTTGTATTGTGCCGTTCCATATATAGTGCTGTCCTTCGAGCACATACTGCTTATTCTCTATGATAGCATTTTATTCAGTGTTTATAATTAAAAATATTAATTGCACTATGTGTTTTAATTGATGGGCTCTGCTGATTTCAGAAACCACAAAACAACTGATTCATCAGATTGAGTAGGAGTCCAGTCAGCAATGGAATTTACTAATCCGTCTTTGCAGACATTACTAATGTTTTCCTTAAGCAACATCTTACCCAAAAGAGATGAAAGCAAAAGCCCATGGCTAAAGCAAAGAGGATGGAACTCCACCAAATGAATGTCATAGAAGTGTGTTGTTATATGTAAATTTTTCATTACATCTTTGTGTCCTCTAGCAATGTCTTCTGCTCCTACTCTTTTGTTCGTGTGTGTGTATGTGTTTTGGAACAGTACCTTATTGGATGTATAATTGGCTCTCATGTGAAGACATATTATTATCTCAGTCCAATGAACAGAATTTATTCACGTATACTTCAAAAATTAGAAATACAGAGTTCAAAAATACAAAGAGATGCAATCTTGAACATAAACTCCAAAACTAGTACTATGCTGAGTGACTTCAGAATTCTCTCAACAGACAGATATCACCAAGGAATAGAAGATATTACATTTCTGTGTGTTTACTTTTTTAATTGATATAGTCTAATACTTTAGATTTGGATTATGTCATTGTTTAAGAATTTCTTTTATGCTATAATCACATAGGTGAAAAATGTTATACATGATCATAGAAGGTTTGTCTCTCTCCTTGTATAAAGTAAAAGATTGTGCCTGATTGGCTACTCCCAGAAAATTAAAAAAGGAGAGCTTGCTTCTTTCTAGGTAATGACTAAGAAAAGGTTTTTTGTTTTGTTTTGTTTTGTTTTTTTGAGGATTGAAATGTAGGAGTCACTGCTGGGAATCAGAAGAGATTACAACAAAGGATCCCAGACAAGTAGAAGGGGTCCTCCTGTAATCCCATGCTTTGGGAGGCTGCAGTGAGAATTGCCTGAGTCCGCAGGTTTGAGACCTGCCTGGGAAACTTGGTGAGACTGCATCTCCAGAATAAATCAAAAATTAGCCAAGCGTGGTAGTGTGTGCCTGTAGTTCCAGCTACTTGGAGGGCTGAGGTGGAAGGATCACTGGAGCCTGGCAGGTCGAGGCTGCGGTGGCTGGGAGTGGCCACTGCACTCCAGTCTGGGTGACAGAGTGAGACTCCAACTCAAAAAAAAAAAGAAGGGCTCCTCCTGACTAACTTCTCCCCCCTCCTCCCCACCTCAAACTATCTATAATATCATAAGGTGGGGTGCTGTCACCTACAGAATTTCTCCAGCTGTTGAGTCTACTACTACTACTACTATTATTATTTTATATGGAGAAAAAGTCTCCTCTTGCAGACTTTACCACCTATATTTTCTTCCTTTACTTGATATATTAAATCTTGCTCAACAGGGTTAAAAGGAACTATGGAGTCTTCAACAGAATCAATATGTAAACTAGCAGGTTGGATGTTTAGTGGATTGTAAGAACTCTGGACTTTGAGATCAATGGATTGCCTGAGCCCGCGGGTTCGAGATCCGCCTGGGCAACTTGGCGAGACCTCATCTCTACAATAAATCAAAAATTAGCCGGGTGTGATAGTGCATGCCTGTAGTTCCAGCTACTTGGAAGGCTGAGGTGGAAGAATCGCCGGAGCCCAGCAGGTCGAGGCTGCAGTGGCTGGGAGCAGCCACTGCACTCCAGTCTGGGTAACAGAGTGAGACTCCAACTCAAAAAAAAAAAAAAATGAAAGCTGTCCTAGTTATTGATTGCTGCATAACAAACTATTCCACAACTTAGTAGCTTAATGCAGAAGCATTTTATTATATCATGATTCTGTAGGACTAGTATCTGGACAGGGCTCAGCAGGGTGATCCTTCTGTCCCACACGGCATGACAATGGTCATTTGGTAGTGTTCTGTTGGTGGATAAGCTCCTTTAGAGAACCCAAAACAGCATCACTCTTGGGTCTGGCACAATTTTGGGGGGAGCAGATGAGGAAAGCTACAATGAGCAATGATTGGAAGATTTGAATCAACTGGCACTGTAGATCAGAGTGCCTCCCTAAACAGTAATCTCAGAATAGTTGGAATTTTTGCATGGCAGCTCAAGGCTCCTAGAGACTATGAGACTCAGGCAGAAGTTTCAAAGCTTCTCAGCCCAGACTCAGAAGTCCCAAATTACACTTCTGCTGTGTTCTATGGATCAAGCAAGTCACATAGGCTAACCCAGATTCAAGGAGTGAGTTAATAGATTTCACCACTCAATGAAAAAGTAACAAATAATTTGTTTCAGTCTTTAAACTACCACAGAGTCTGTAGCTATTAAGCAGAGCCTGCTGAAAGCAGTAAATTAAATTTCTATAGTTATCCCAATTCCCTGTAGACTGAATCACAGTAATTCCTTAAAAGTAGTGTCATGTGGATGCTCGTAGTAGCTTTCCTCATCTGCTCCCCCCAAAATTGTGTCTCTTTGATCACTACTACCCTGTGCCTTGCAGTGGTCACCCAAGCATAGTTCTGCTTGAAGATCTCTGCTTCAGACTCACAGATAGAGCAACTCAGTCTCTGCCCAGCATCACAGACTTCTGCTTGTCCAAGAAACAAAGATGTAAGACATCACCTATTCTCCCAATTTATGCCACTAACTCATTCTGTGTTTATAAGGATCCAGCATAATTTGAGGGTGATAAAGGAGATATTTGCCCCAGGATGAAGTCTTCATTTTGGAGGTAAGGAGGAGCAAAGTTATAGGTGAGGGAGTTAACATTTATTGACTTCTTTGTGACAAACGCAATATAAAAACAAATTTTTGGTACACTATAGAAGTTGTATGAGTTATCCCAGGCTGCCATAACAAAATACCATGGACTAGATGGCTTAAACAACAGAAACTTATTTTCTCACAGTTCTGGAGGCTAGAAATCCAAGGTCAAGGTCTTAGCAGGATTTGGCTTCTGGTGAGGGTCTTTATCCTGGCTTGGAGATGGCTGCTTTGTCCTCACATGACCTTTCCTCTTAGGGGACACACACACTCACAGAAAAGAGAGAGAGAGGAAGAGAGAGAGAGAGAGAGAGAGAGAGAGAGAGAGAGAGAGAGAGAGAGAGAGAGAGAGGGAGAAAGGAAAAGTGGAAACAAATTCAAACTCTGGTGTCTTCTTATGAAGATACTAGTCTTATCAAATCAAGGCTCCACTGTTATGACCCCATCTAACCTTATAGTCACTTCCTTATAATACATGCACCTCCAAATACATGCACACTGAAGGTGAATACTTCAACATATGAATTTAGAGGGTGGGAGGATATGAACAATTCAGTCCATAATGGAAATGCAAAACAAAATCCTTAAGTTCCCCCCCCCCCACCTGCTCTCATCCCAAGCCCCTCTTCTACAAATCAAATGGAGCTATGGGAAAGGGGTTAATCTTGGCATACCTGAGAACTCCCTGGACATTCACTGTCCCAGTTCCAAGTTATATATTCACAGTAAAAGCATCAAAAAAATGTAATTTTTAAATGTATCCAATGCAAATGTACTATAACCAGTCATTTTAGTATTCCATTCATTTTATAAAAATATAAAAGCATATCTTAATTTAATTCAATCATAAATGTTCATTTTATAGTCAAGGAACTTTTAAAAACAGAGATTAAACAACTTCTACAGTGAAAATGTAAAAGCTATCGTCTTTGTTACAGACGTGTCCTCAATGACAGCTTAAAATTGAGAATTTAGGCTGAGCACAGTGGCTCATGCCTGTAATCCCAGCAATTTGTGGGCTGAGGCAGGAGGATCACTTGAGATCAGGAGTTCGAGACTAGCTGAGGCGACGTAGCAAGACACCTGTCTCTAAACCAAATCAAACCAAATCAAAACAACAACAAGAAGCAAAAAATGTAAAACAAAAATTATGGACTTAAATAATGATCAAACTTTTTGAGAGGGAATGTGGGGTAGATTTTGATTTTTAAAATGTGGTACATATACATGATGGAATATTACACAGCCATAAAGAAGGACAAAATTATGAACTTCGCAGCAACTTGGATGGATTTAGAGTCTGTAATACTCAGTGATCTCCCACAGAAACAAAGAACTGAGTACTCACATATTCTCACTCATAAGTGGACCCTGAACAGTTACCATAACGCTACAAGAAAGGGATTGGCAGTAGTGGGAAACTGCTGGGGGTGGGGGCCGGTGGGGACACTTCATCAATAAGGGTACCTGATCTCGAATCAGGTGAAGTGGGGACCAAAGTGAGGCCCAAACTTTATCTGTACAATGACCATTTTTATACCTAACCCGGATTATGCCCTACATCTTTAAAACAAAAATTCAAAAACAAACAAAAAGATTATACTTGAATTATCCTGACAGAAGGTAAAAATGTAAGAGTTTTACTTGTGGTATCAAAAACATTATTTAAGTGACTTAGTCCCCAGCACTACTCTAAGCTTCGTTAAGAATAATTAATTAATTAAGATTAGCTTAATAATCCTAAATCCTCAACCTCTTCTTTCTCCTTGGCTGAGCACAAACAGACTTAGAGCACGTGGCTGATTCATTCATTCATCGACAATTTACTGGGCCCCAGTTTGATGCCAGGAGCCTTGCTAGGTGCTGAGATATTAAGATGGGTAAGATATGATTCCCCACCCCGGGTGTTAAGTATGGAAACACATGTGGGTTAACAGTTATAACCAAGAGATGCTGGCATAGAGCCGTAGTTGATCCAGTGTACAGAGAAGCATGAAGCAGGGAGTGATCAACTCAGCAACTTAGGACGTGTCAAAAAAGGTTTATAGAAAAAGCAACTTCAGCTGGGTGCACAGGCTCATGCCTGCAATCCCAGCACTTTGGGAGGTCGAAGTGAAAGGCTTGCTTGAGCCCAGGAGTTTGACACCAGCCCACTCAACACAGAAATCATCTCTACAAAAATAAACAAACTTATCTGGGCATGGTGGCATGGGTCCATAGTCCCAGCTACTCAGGAGGCTGAGGCAGAAGGATTGCCTGAGCCCAGAAGGTCGAGGCTGCAGTGAGCCGTGACCGTGCCACTGCACTCCAGCCTGGACAATAGAGTGAGACTCCGACTCAAAAAGAAAAGAAAAAGAAAAAGAAAGAACTTCAAATTATTATTAACAAATCCATCAGATGGTAGTTTCTTGTCAGGCTGTTGCTAACCTGTTAACGCATTCCCACGTGTTCTAATCATAGTAAAAGCAGAATTTTATAAAAAGCAAGCCCTGTGATACAATGAAAGCCCCCTTTGCCTCAAGTAAATAAACAAAGACAAATTTTTATCAAACACAGAGCTTTGTTTGACAGCAATAGATGTACTTGCTAGTAGACAAAGCATACATGCCAAATACTGTTTTAAAAGTGCATTGAAAAGCAGCGCTGCAGGCGTGTCCATGATCGGGGAGCCTGGCCACTCTTGACAACCGGCTGGAATGTGAAATTGGAGGCTGATAATGAACAAAAGGACACGTCAACTAGAAAGTTAGTGTATAGAAACACTTTAGTGCACAAACAAAGCACTAAAATACAATGTGGCGCTACAAAATGGGGGTGTTGGGGGTGATAAGTCCGCTGAGGTCATGAGTCAGCTTTTCAGGCAGCAGGAATGATTAGGTGCAGATTGTGATCAGACTAATCACCATTCTTTAATACTTCAGCATTCCTGGCTTGTGTCCTCTTATTACATTCAAGTAACAAAAATTATAAGGAATCCTGGCATTTGCTTGCTTGTGGGTCATATTCCCCTGTGTCTGGAGAACGGGAACACTCCACTGTTGAGTGAAACTAATATCCTCATTTAAGGTGTTTGGACCATGTGGGATGATGGGGCTCTTGACTTGTTTTCCAGACACCAGCCACTGAGGCTGGACCAAGCAGTCCCCTTTCCAGAGGTGGGACAAGAAACTAGGGAAGACTAGCCCAGCTACACGGGCTCTGGAGTTTGCACCGAATAGTATAGGCACAGAGGTTATGGTTCCTAACACAAGATGCAAACAGCACAGCGGCATAAAAACGAGCCGAGGCAGATAACCTAACGCCATATCCAGACAAGTGGTGAGCAACTCTATTTGGCAAAAACCTATGCTAGGCTGATGAAGGAATGAAGGAAGGAGTTACTTCTTCAGTGTTCAGGATTCGTGGCCCAGCCAGGTGGGGTTCTTGCTCTAGAGACAGACTGGATGACTTGTTTGGTCAACTGTCTAAACTAAGCAAAACATAACAAAGCAGAATTCCAGGAAGATGTGTGTGATTGGGTGGCCCTGAGACCAGGGCTGAAGTATACTGCTAAAAGTGCCAAGCTCTGAAAAGAGCATGATGACACCCCTACCCCAGTATGCCATGCATTGATCAGAAGAAAGATAAGGACATCTACTATCACAAATTCTGTGCAACATTAAACTGAAAAGTCTATCCTGTGTAGTAAGGCAAGAAAAAGAAATTAAATGCTTCAGAATTAAAAAGGAAGAGAGGATGGGTGTAGTGACTCATGTCTATAATCCCAGCACTTTGGGAAGCAGGGGTGGGAGGACAGCTTGAGACCATCCTGGGCAATATAGTGAAATCCTGTCTCTATAAAATAATAATAATAATAAAAATTAGCCAGGCATCATGACCCACACCTGTAGTCCCTGCTACTCAGGAGGCTGAGATGAAAGGATAGCCTGAGCCTAGGAAGTGAGCCATGATCATGTCACTGGACTCCAGCCTGGGAGACAGAGTGAGATCTTGACTCAAAAAATAAATAAATACATATTAAGATAAAAACATACTAGATGAATACTTATATTTATATGCCATATATAATATATAAATAATACAAAATGAGAATATGTATAAATAGTTATATGTATATAAATCAATAGAATGAAAACATGGGGTTGAGTGAGGTAAACAGTTTACCACGGAGATCACTTAGATACAGGTTAACACACCAATTTTATTTTGGGTGGTAGATTCAGAGGCGTTTGTTAAATTATTAAACACAGCTAACTGAAAATAAGTAGAACTGGGCCATGGATGGGCCAATTGGAGAGTGTGTCATGAATCAGGAACTGTGATTAAACTAACTTTGTGTATTTGGGGTTCACAAAAGAAAAGTAAAAAGGGAGGGAAGGGCAGGACCACTGAGGTTGAGGGAAAATAAAGACTGAGATTAGATATCATTGTCATGAGAGTCCTTTTGGCAGCCCTTGGCTATCAGAGAAGGGAGAGAGATTGGGTTTATTCAGGGCAGGCAGTTGTTCAGTGTTTGCTGTGGGAGGCCCCACTGCACGAGTGAGGGGCGGCGGATTGCAGCTGAGTCCAGCCCTGTGTTGACAGCCACAGGACCTGGGGTGGGGGGTGGCCCCAGAGCAGCAGGGATGGGACTTGAAGAAACTGCCACTCCTCAATGGGGCATTGTTGTGGCACTGGAGCAAACTCCCTACCAGAGAGATTGCCATTGGGCACTCCCTCCTGGAGGGTGTAGAGCACTGAGTGAGTCACAGAGAGCTTGAGGAAGTAGCTGGAATGGAGACCCTGAGCTGGGAAGGGGCGGAGCCTTCTACTGGGACTTCTAGTGGTGACGATTCAAAACATGAGCTTGGTTCAAATCCCAGGTCTTCCACTTATGAAGACTTGGGCAAGTCACCTATTCATCTACTCCAAAGTTCCGTCCCCCAATCTGCATATTGGAGATGAGGACTCCGACATCACAGGGTTTTCCTGAAAGTTAAGTAAGATGATGCATGTAAAAGGTGTGGTATCTGAAGAACTCAAAAACTGATGGCTATTTTTTAAAAGGCAGCATTGCTCGGCAAATGAGCTCTCAACAGGCTCTTCTTAGATAGGAAACTGGAAGCTGGAAGGGAGGACAGTCAAGTGACTTTTGTAAAGTCAGAAGCATGGCTTATCCACCACTCTGCTGGGATATTCAAGAGGGTCCCCTTTCTCAGTTTTATTCTTTCTTACAGTAGACCAGAGCATGCTGGGTAATGAAATTTACAAGTAACCCCACCCTCTCAGAACCCAGTCTCCTCATTTGAAAGCTATGAAAGGTTGAAAGGATTTTTCATTACACAGGCCAATGACACGCTCACTGTCCAACCCTCCTCATTCATTTCTGGTTCTGTTTGAGATGAGCTCCCTCTCACTTAAAAAAAAAAAAAAAAAGCAAGCACTTATCCTAAGAGAATTATACTTTTACAGGATTCTTTGGATCTGAAATTGATCCTTTGTGAAGCTGTCTGTCTTGGACTATTTGCGTGTCCTTTTCCTCTTGTGTTTTGCTTTGGAGAAAGGTGAGAGGGGACTGTTTCTGATATTATTTTTCTTGCTCTGTCATCTAGGTAAAGCTCCTTTTGAAAATGCCAGCCTGTCTGAGCACTGCTCAGAGAAATGAGGAAAGGTGTTCTCCCTGACTGATGTGTATATTCCCAGTTTCCAAGTGCAGCAAGAGCAGTGAGAATTAAGGGGCAGAAACCCCCGAAAGATGAAAAGGGTCACTGACAAAAGGCCACTCTTGAAGCCGCTTCCTCCATTGTGGTTGTTGAACTTGACCAGCTCTTCTGGCCTCTTGGGGTTTGTGGACTCTGTGTTTGGGATATTTCCCCTTATGGGGGCTGATAGAGGTAGGACCAGAGAACTATGACAAAAGCCTAAGGGTTGGCTATGATCGCAGTGTCCTTCTTAATTTCCTTCTTAACGGGACAAACGGGCTGTGTCACCTTTCTATGCAGGTATGGAAACTTGTGAATTCTCTCACTTTAACTTGCTTAAGAACAGAATCCCTAACTCTGTTGCCAGCTATTGGTGTCCAGGGGCCTCTGCACTTTGAAGGCATCGCCTGTACTGCCCGTCACTGCTGTCTGGTCACCTCTTAGTAACCCATTGGCTTGCTGTCTTTGCTGTGGTGTATCGCTTCCATGGTCCTAGAAAAATGAGACAGTGAGCCATCTGCGCGAAAACCCAGTAAGAGAGAGGAGAGTGGAAAAGATAGAGGGTAATGATTCAGTTCACGTTGGGACCCAAGTATTCTCCCTTCTTTCATGGAAGAGAAAGAAAGAGAAAGAAAGCCAGCCAGTCTGGGGTTGCCAGGGTATTTTTAAATTCCCCAACAATCTCATTGCTGCCTCCTAGTGAAAGTTTTAGAATTGAAAAGAGACCATTTCCTGGGGAGTGTTTAAGGGGGGAAACAAGGAAACTGAATTTACATAGACCCACAAACTTTTTCTGAGTGTCTCTCAGCTTCTGATTAGATGCAGTTGTGACTACAGGTATCACTGTGGCCACAAGGAAAATACAGTCCCACACACATTGAATTGATCTAATTACACTGTTCTCTAGATGTTTATAATCAAGAGTTGACAAAATAAAGCCCGTTAACTTAAAATTTATTTTTCCTTCACTGTTCACTCAAACAAAAAAATCCATTTCTATACACTGGTATTTCTCATCTTTAGGATAAAAACACACAAGAACAAACATATAACACTCTATCAATTCAAACACAGGATAGGAGGAAATTAACAGTGAATTTACATTTTGGTACATGTGAATGAAAATGGCTCAAAAATTCACTTTGTTAAAAGCTTAACCAGATTCAGGCAAGAGGTGTGAAGGCTGGTTAATAACAGTAACACCAAGTTGCCTTCTTTGAATGCATAGCTGATTGTGAGGGCTCTTTCCTTGGTTGTGAAGAGTTTAAGGCCAAGAATATGGAGCCCTAGAAACCAAAATTTAAAATCAAATCTTTCCTGTTTTGAAACATGTGAAATTTTATTTGAATAGACAAGTAGATGATTAGTCATTTCCTTTTTATGACACCTTTGTTTTCCACAGGTCAACCTTCTTGGACTTGAGTACTTTCAGATTTGGTTCTTTTAATATCACTAGTCAAGCAATTCTGCAAATTTATACTGGGAAAACTATATTCAGGGAACTTAACATATTTTATTCTTATAACATATTGCACTTATAAGCATACATTTCAATCTTATATACATATAAACATTTCTTTCCATTGTAATAATTTATTGCAGTACATCTCTAAACTGAAATTTGAAAAGAACATAAAATAATTTAACTCACCAAGGTAAAATACGTTTTCTCAATTCCTACCCCTTTTCATGTGTCAAGATAATTTTCATAAGATTAGATGCAACTTTATTCACAATGTTTAGTGAATAACAGTTTTTTATATTTTGTGTCCCTTTACATACATATGTTCTTTGTGTGACAGTGTATAACATTGTTGTCTCAAACCTATTATACAAGTTTGTAGGTTAAAAGCTCAGGGATGATAATTTTGTAGTTTATCATCACAAAACAGTATACTTAATATTCTAGTCTATGTAATTACATTTGCTAGTGTTTTAACATGGCTCCACCCAGAGTCTGTGAATGACAGTGTCTATACAGAGCCTGTAAAGGAATATGGTTCTAGAGAAATCTGTCCAATTGTTTCAGCAATACAAAGTCAGCATTTGTAAATGCGACATCTTAAGAAAAACACAAACTGCTATATCTGTCACTGCTGATTCACAGTTGTGTTATCACAACTACAATTTTTTAAAAACCAGT
The DNA here is from genome assembly GCF_000164805.1 of Carlito syrichta. NCBI lineage: Eukaryota > Metazoa > Chordata > Mammalia > Primates > Tarsiidae > Carlito > Carlito syrichta. The sequence continues at coordinate 180,307 of NW_007248164.1, forward strand.
CACCATTCCTTTATTAAAATGAGCAACAAAACAAGCCTAACTTTTCAATAAATCTGATGGCCTAAAATAGATTGTATTTATGTTCAAAATGACAATCAACGGGTTTGTTTCCGTGTGTTCGTGTGTGCATGAATTGAAGATAAATCACGAGAAGACGTAAAGAGTTAACCGCTGACAGAAGTTTCTTCTTGCACATACCACAGGGCTAGGTCAAATCCAAACCGAAGAAAGAAGGCGAGCAAGTTCTCCCTGAAGGGCAGGCCACCTTGTGAATAAAACCTCCAGACAGATTATGTTCTAGGTGTGCTGCAGCATAGTGAGAAGAGTAGACAAACAGAATTATGCTGTTTGATTTTTGTCTTCTGTCAGTTACAAAGAAAAAAACACACTTCTCTAACTACTACAGAAGAAAATGATACTTAACAGCACAAAAACTATGCCGTATAGAGTGACGGGTAACCTTTTGCTTCTTTCAGAGAAACATTGTATACTTCTTACTGATTTTAAACACCCTCACCCCCTCTGTGCATTTAAGGGAGATACTGTAAGTTAACTGTACCTTAAAGCGATCAGCAAGTCAATGGCTCTGGAGGCCAAGATTAAAACAAAACAAGACACACACACACAAGCAAAACAGAATTTGCAAAGACCAGAAGAGTCCGTCAAGGATGCATACCCTCAGGCTGGGCTAGCTCCTTTGCGAGAGGGTTGCCAAGAGGATGCTTATCGCCTCCTGAGCTATTTTTCACGCCACTACTCCTGGGTGCGTGTGCATCCCCGGCGCAGAGAGACGCCGGAAGCCTCAGTTGCAAGGAACACCTGGACCTCCCAGGAAAAGGAGCACTTTCTCGCTGGGAACAGTCTCAAACAATTTCAAGGGTGAGCCCCTCTTCCCCGGGCTTAACCCTCTTCCTCCGCAGCGTGAGAGGCTCTCCTCCTCGCGCGCGCCTCCTCCTTCCTCCCGGCCGAGGCTCCCAGAGCCGCGACCAGGGCGGCGGCGCGGGGCCGGCCGGGGCAGCCGGGATGCCACCAGAGGCTGCCAACGCCAGACAGTGCGCAGACTCCGCGGCGCGCTCCGGACTCTCCACTCGCCTAAACCTGCTCTCAAGTGAAAAGCAGTGGGAGGAGGAGTACCGG
>NW_007248164.1:181824-182538 GCF_000164805.1 Carlito syrichta
GAGCGGAGCCAGCATGGCCCGGGGCCATGCTGCCAGCCGGGAGAACAGCTTCTGAGGCCGGGCGACCCCAGGCTTGCTCAAGCCTCATCCAACCTCCTTTCTCCCCTCTCCAGTCCAGCAGCCACAGAGGAAGACTCGAGAGGCAGGTGCTGGGGGGGACATCTTGCCCCCCAAGAAACAGCCCAGCCGACGGGGAGATTCCCACCGGCGCACCCTGCCCGGAGTCAAGAAGATCGGCCCGCGCTGCTGTATTTGCCCGGGTATCCGTTGCGCGCTCGGCGTTCCCGGGGTGCGCCGGACACTCCTCCGCCTCCCCCTCCTCTTCCTCCGCCGGGGCCACCTCCCCTCCTCCCCCACCCGCATCTGCTTCTGTCAAATGAGAAAGTCACCGAGGAGGACCCAAACACCCCAGCCGCCGAGAGCCCCCTTTGGCGCCCGGCAGCACGCGGCGGCGGGCTCCTCGGCTCAACTTGGCGGAGCCTCGGCCGCGCAACTTTCGGGGCTGCTTTGCACTTAAGAGCCAAAGACAGGAGCGGGACGGCGCCGCCGGGCAGCGGCCACCTGCCGGGCGTTCGCGGGCACTCGCCGCCGGAGAGGAAGGACCCGGAGTGAGCACAGGGCACACAGCCGGCGCGGGGCGGGGCGCCGCCGCCAAGTTCCCGCGTCCCGGAGAGGATTTCCCCGAGCGCCCGGCCGGAGACCCCCGGGCGGCCC
>NW_007248164.1:183884-187133 GCF_000164805.1 Carlito syrichta
AGATGCTGGGTCTGGAGCGGCCTGGCACGCGGGGAAAGCCGATCCGTGTCTTTGGCTTCTGGGAGCGGGATGGCTCGCAGCGACCTTGCTTCCTTGTCTGCAGCGTGTGAACTTTGCAGATCTCTGTTCCCTCGAGCAGAACCCCCAGACCGGATCCATTCTTGACCAGTGACCGGCTCGAATCTGGCCTTTTGTATGTGGGAGGATCACGGCTCCTTTTGTTTAATCACGCCCTATGCAGATCAGAGCAAGAGCTCTCTCGCCAGAGCGAGAAACGCAAACAAGAAATCTGTGTGAGAGGAAAGTTGTCGATTGGACTTTCTCCCTAAAACAAACAAGCAGAAACTACTAGGAGTCTCCCTGAGCCCACACTCGCTTGGATTTCTGACACAGTTTACAAGCAGGGAAAAGGCGCGAGTCCTATTTTCCCCTCATGGCTGAGTTCACCTTAAGATTGTAAACGTGGATGTGTCAGTGAAAACATGGAGTCCTGGGAAATGTGTTATTCTCGTTGCCCTAAACTTGAGTCGCTTTTAGACTCGAAAACCTTCTGAGCAAATGTCAAAGTTAACCTTTAAAAATTGCGGAACTGTTTCAGAATCGCAATTTTGTCGAAGATTAAATCAGACTTTTTTGTCTGGATGGTAATTATACTATATTTATTATTTAGCAAGCCTGGGGGGAAAAGCACACAATTGTTTCGACAGATGTCTCTCATTTTCAGCTAGCATTTCTCTCCCAACTTCAGCCGTTTTAATGTGTTTTGGAGTTCGCTCCTCGGCTGGCTTATTTTTTTTTTTTTAGATCACCTGCAATTCATTTGCAAATTATGATAAAACACATTTTAGGGAAAAAAAACTTCCTCAATTATAGCTTTTTTCTTTTTAAATGTATATATTTTGACTAATGTTTGTGAATGAAGTTGGCTAACCTGTATTTAGTTTCATTTTGGCTTTATGTAATATAAAGTTTTTAAAAATTTAAATATTGGTTTTAACCTTTATGTGTAAATGGTTTTCTTGTGTGAACTTCTAATTTAATATTAGACGTCTAAGCTATATCTGTAAATTAGAATCCGACTATCACTCTGTTCATTTTTTTTGAACAAAGAGTTTAAATAAAGCCTGAACCAGGGAAAAGAGAAAATCTTCTATTTCTTGTTGAGTTCCTAACAAGATTTTTATCTGAATTGCCCTTACGTGCCTGGTCCAGGTGAAGTGTAAGGTATCCTCCAAAGGCACCCTTTGTTTCACTTTTGAATAGATTTACTAGGAAATCTAAATCAAGCCATTGTTATTCAGAGCCAAAAACCTGATTTATCACATTTTTAATCGTGAATAGGAAAGAAGATAAAAAAAAAAAACCCCAAGTAGTTGTATTATCTTAAAAAAAAAAAAAAAAAAAGGCATTCATGATCCAGTAGAACAGAGCCCATTGAAAACATCCAGACCGTTCAAAGCATTTCGCCAGTTTCCAGTAACATTTTAAGAGGGGAAAGTTGCCTGGGCACTTTATCTTGTTGGTTGGAGAGCCCTGCCACTTAAATCAGTGTAATTTGTTCACCTATCTTCGGGGTATTCCTTATTTACTTACACCTTAAGGTTTTACTTGGAAGGATAATCACTGCTAACGGCAAATTACAACTTTTGGCCTCTTTAGGGCGTTATGTTCTGCCATGCTAATGGCATTAAAATAGAAATATAACAAATTCTAATGAAGAGGGGTGGAGGTCTAGAGCTAGACAAGTTTCCACTGGAGAAAAGTTTGAAATCATAAAGGATTTTAATTTTAGACAAGAAACAGGAGGCGATCCGGGAAAGGAAAAAAAGTAGCTGTAGGAAGATTCCCCCCACCCCTATGGAAATGTTCAAGATGCTATTCAAAAGTCTTAAACTAGCTTCCCCATTCAGAAGGACCATCTCTGGGGCCGCACGTCTTTATAAGCGACTCGAGACTTTAAAGTCATTGTTTTCCCCCAACGGAATAATATTTCTAAAAACCATGAAAAGTTTTGGAAATGTGAGGAATAGGCTCGGCTGGTTTGACCCTGATTCACTAATTAAAACGATCCCTCTCTGTTATTCCCCGAGCTCTTTGCAATATTATAAGTTAATTCATATGGTTCTGAGCGATTATGCAAAACTAATTTGGACTGTCCAGGGGTAATTATCCCTGACACGGTTAATTAAATCCTTTCAAGGCTTCGTCTTTCCCTTTTGTAGCAGCCCATCACTTCTCAACACGGAACTTCCTGCGGCTCGCTGGAAATCACCCCAGCCCTAAATCTTCGTTACCTCCCGGACCGAGCCTTCCAGCGCGGCCTCCCCGGCCTCAGGATCCCCCGCCCCCCGCCGCCCCTCCCCCTTTCCCCAAGATCGGCATTTTCTGGGAGAAACGCGCTCCGGAGTGTTGATAAATGAGAAGACGGCTAGAAAGAAGGGGAAGGAAGGAGACGGAAGGGGGGTGGAGTGCGCGCCAGGGTCACTTCGCCAACAGATTGCGCCTGGGCAATCTGTCTGGGCACCTCTGCGGGCCCCAAAGACGCGTTCACCACCCACTCTGGCTCCAGGGGTCTTGCTAACAAGTTGGCGGGTTTTGCGCCTGGAGAGAGCCTCCTGCCAAGTCAGACGGCAGGAGGAAGGGACTGGAGTGGGAAGAGGGTGGTAGTGCAGGAGGGCATGGAAAAAGGACGTGGGTAGGTGGGTGGGTGTGAGAGTCTGAAAGTGACCCACAAAACCGCGCTGGGACTGGGCAAAGAGCTGCCGCAGGCTTGAGGTCTCTTTATCTCTGTCTCCCTCTCTCTCTCCATCTCTAGTTATTTTTTCCCCTTCCCTCTCTCCTTCCCTTCCTCCCTTTCCTTTTGTTATTCTGTTTTTGTTTCTCTTTGAGGTTCACACACACACACACACACACACACACACACACACACACACACACACACACACACACACACACGATGACATTTCTTTGGGAAGTCACGGTTGCCCAAAAGCTTTACCCAAGCCTCGTATCCAAGGGGCCAGGCATGTGGCTTCCGGCTTTGCGCAAACAGGTGGAATCGCTCTGTGGACGCCGCCGCGCGCGGGGGCGGCTTTGGGGGAGCGGCGGAGGTGGCCGCGATTGTAACATCCTTTGACCATGTCCTCCCTCCCCTCCACCCAAGAATCTGGAAGAAAACGGCGCGAATCTCCCGCTCGCCCCCGGGCTCGGGGCGCAGGAGATGCGGAGGAGATGGGACTCTCCCCGCAG